>NC_092775.1:6162611-6462611 GCF_047496795.1 Chiloscyllium punctatum
AATGTTCTATGTGTTTAACAGATCTGTTCTATGTGTTTGACAGATCTGTTCTATGTGTTTGACAGAACTGTTCTATGTGTTTGACAGAACTGTTCTATGTGTTTGACAGAAATGTTCTATGTGATTGACAGATCTGTTCTATGTGTTTGACAGAACTGTTCTATGTGTTTGACAGATCTGTTCTATGTGTTTGACAGAACTGTTCTATGTGTTTGACAGATCTGTTCTATGTGTTTGACAGAACTGTTCTATGTGTTTGACAGAACTGTTCTATGTTTTTGACAGAACTGTTCTATGTGTTTGACAGAACTATTCTATGTGTTTGACAGATCTGTTACATGTGTTTGACAGAACTGTTCTATGTGTTTGACAGAACTGTTCTATGTGTTTGACAGATCTGTTCTATGTGTTTGACAGAACTGTTCTATGTGTTTGATAGATCTGTTACATGTGTTCGATAGAAACTTTACATGTGTTTGACCGATCTGTTCTATGTGTTTGACAGAACTGTTCTATGTTTTTCACAGATCTGTTCTATATGTTTGACAGATCTGTTCTATGTGTTTGACAGAACTGTTCTATGTGTTTGATAGATCTGTTACATGTGTTCGATAGAAACTTTACATGTGTTTGACCGATCTGTTCTATGTGTTTGACAGAACTGTTCTATGTTTTTCACAGATCTGTTCTATATGTTTGACAGATCTGTTCTATGTGTTTGACAGAACTGTTCTATGTTTTTCACAGATCTGTTCTATATGTTTGACAGATCTGTTCTATGTGTTTGACAGAAGTGTTCTATGTTTTTGACAGATCTGTTCTATGTGTTTGACAGAAATGTTCTATGTGATTGACAGATCTGTTCTATGTGTTTGACAGATCTGTTTTATGTGTTTGACAGAACTGTTCTATGTTGTTGACAGATCTGTTCTATGTGTTTGACAGATCTGTTTCACGTGTTTTACAGAACTCTTCTATGTGTTTGACAGAACTGTTCTGTGTGCTTGACAGAACTGTTCTGTATGTTTGAGAGATCTGTTCTATGTATTTGACAGATCTGTTCTATGTGTTTGACAGAAATGTTACATGTGTTTGACAGAACCTTTACATGTGTTTGACAGATCTGTTCTATGTGCTTGACAGAACTGTTCTCTATGTTTGTCAGATCTGTTCTGTTTGTTTGACAGATCTGTTCTATGTTTTTGACAGATCTGTTACATGTGTTTGACAGATCTGTTACATGTGTTTGACAGATCTGTTCTATGTGTTTGACAGATCTGTTCTATGTGTTTAACAGAAATGTTCTATGTGTTTGACAGATCTGTTCTATGTGTTTGACAGATCTGTTCTATGTGATTGACAGATCTGTTCTATGTGTTTGACAGATCTGTTCTATGTGATTGACAGATCTGTTCTATGTGTTTGACAGATCTGTTTTATGTGTTTGACAGATCTGTTCTATGTGTTTGACAGAACTGTTCTATGTGTTTGACAGATCTGTTCTATGTGTTTGACAGAAATGTTCTATGTGTTTGACAGATCTGTTCTATGTGTTTGACAGATCTGTTCTATGTGTTTGACAGATCTGTTCTATGTGTTTGACAGAACTGTTCTATGTGTTTGACAGATCTGTTCTATGTGTTTGACAGAAATGTTCTATGTGATTGACAGATTTGTTCTATGTGTTTGACAGAACTGTTCTATGTGTTTGACAGAACTGTTCTATGTGTTTGACAGATCTGTTCTATGTGTTTGACAGAACTGTTCTATGTGTTTGACAGATCTGTTCCATGTGTTTGACAGAACTGTTCTATGTTTTTGACAGATCTGTTCTATGTGTTTGACAGAAATGTTCTATGTGATTGACAGAACTGTTCTATGTGTTTGACAGATCTGTTCTATGTGTTTGACAGATCTGTTCTATGTGTTTGACAGATCTGTTCTATGTGTTTGACAGAAATGTTCTATGTGTTTGACAGATCTGTTCTATGTGTTTGACAGATCTGTTCTATGTGTTTGACAGAAGTGTTCTATGTGTTTGACAGATCTGTTCTATGTGTTTGACAGAAATGTTCTATGTGATTGACAGATCTGTTGTATGTGTTTGACAGATCTGTTCTATGTGTTTGACAGATCTGTTCTATGTGTTTGACAGAACTGTTCTATGTGTTTGACAGATCTGTTCTATGTGTTTGACAGATCTGTTCTATGTGTTTGACAGAACTGTTCTATGTGTTTGACAGAACTGTTCTATGTGTTTGACAGAACTGTTCTATGTTTTTGACAGATCTGTTCTATGTGTTTGACAGATCTGTTCTATGTGTTTGACAGATCTGTTCTATGTGTTTGACAGAACTGTTCTATGTGTTTGACAGATCTGTTCTATGTGTTTGACAGAAATGTTCTATGTGATTGACAGATCTGTTCTATGTGTTTGACAGAACTGTTCTATGTGTTTGACAGATCTGTTCTATGTGTTTGACAGAACTGTTCTATGTGTTTGACAGAACTGTTCTATGTGTTTGACAGATCTGTTCTATGTGTTTGACAGAACTGTTCTATGTGTTTGACAGATCTGTTCCATGTGTTTGACAGAACTGTTCTATGTGTTTGACAGAACTGTTTTATGTGTTTGACAGATCTGTTCTATGTGTTTGACAGAACTGTTCTATGTGTTTGACAGATCTGTTCTATGTGTTTGACAGAACTGTTCTATGTGTTTGACAGATCTGTTCTATGTGTTTGACAGAACTGTTCTATGTTTTTCACAGATCTGTTCTATATGTTTGACCGATCTGTTCTATGCGTTTGAAAGAACTTTTCTATGTTTTTCACAGATCTGTTCTATATGTTTGACAGATCTGTTCTATGTGTTTGACAGATCTGTTTTATGTGTTTGACAGATCTGTTCTACGTTTTTGACAGATCTGTTCTGTGTGTTTTACAGAACTGTTAGATGTGTTTGACAGATCTGTTTCACGTGTTTTACAGAACTCTTCTATGTGTTTGACAGAACTGTTCAGTGTGCTTGACAGAACTGTTCTGTATGTTTGAGAGATCTGTTCTATGTATTTGACAGATCTGTTCTATGTGTTTGACAGAAATGTTACATGTGTTTGACAGAACCTTTACATGTGTTTGACAGATCTGTTCTATGTGCTTGACAGAACTGTTCTCTATGTTTGTCAGATCTGTTCTGTGCGTTTGACAGATCTGTTCTATGTGTTTGACAGATCTGTTACATGTGTTTGACAGATCTGTTCTATGTGTTTGACAGATCTGTTCTATGTGTTTGACAGAAATGTTCTATGTGTTTGACAGATCTGTTCTATGTGTTTGACAGATCTGTTCTATGTGTTTGACAGATCTGTTCTATGTGTTTGACAGAACTGTTCTATGTGTTTGACAGATCTGTTCTATGTGTTTGACAGAAATGTTCTATGTGATTGACAGATTTGTTCTATGTGTTTGACAGAACTGTTCTATGTGTTTGACAGAACTGTTCTATGTGTTTGACAGATCTGTTCTATGTGTTTGACAGAACTGTTCTATGTGTTTGACAGATCTGTTCCATGTGTTTGACAGAACTGTTCTATGTGTTTGACAGATCTGTTCTATGTGTTTGACAGAACTGTTCTATGTGTTTGACAGATCTGTTCCATGTGTTTGACAGAACTGTTCTATGTGTTTGACAGATCTGTTCTATGTGTTTGACAGAACTGTTCTATGTGTTTGACAGATCTGTTCTATGTGTTTGACAGAACTGTTCTATGTGTTTGACAGATCTGTTCTATGTGTTTGACAGAACTGTTCTATGTGTTTGACAGAACTGTTCTATGTTTTTGACAGATCTGTTCTATGTGCTTGACAGATCTGTTCTATGTGTTTGACAGATCTGTTCTATGTGTTTGACAGATCTGTTCTATGTGTTTGACAGAACTGTTCTATGTGTTTGACAGATCTGTTACATGTGTTTGACAGAACTGTTCTATGTGTTTGACAGATCTGTTCTATGTGTTTGACAGATCTGTTCTATGTGTTTGACAGATCTGTTCTATGTGTTTGACAGATCTGTTCTATGTGTTTGACAGAACTGTTCTATGTGTTTGACAGATCTGTTCTATGTGTTTGACCGAACTGTTCTATGTGTTTGACAGATCTGTACAATGTGTTTGACAGAACTGTTCTATGTGTTTGACAGAACTGTTCTATGTGTTTGACAGATCTGTTCTATGTGTTTGACAGAACTGTTCTATGTGTTTGACAGATCTGTACAATGTGTTTGACAGAACTGTTCTATGTGTTTGACAGAACTGTTCTATGTGTTTGACAGATCTGTTCTATGTGTTTGACAGAACTGTTCTATGTGTTTGACACATCTGTACAATGTGTTTGACAGAACTGTTCTATGTGTTTGACAGAACTGTTCTATGTGTTTGACAGATCTGTTCTATGTGTTTGACAGAACTGTTCTATGTGTTTGACAGATCTGTACAATGTGTTTGACAGAACTGTTCTATGTGTTTGACAGAACTGTTCTATGTGTTTGACAGATCTGTTCTATGTGTTTGACAGATCTGTTCTATGTGTTTGACAGATCTGTTCTATGTGTTTGACAGAAATGTTCTATGTGTTTAACAGATCTGTTCTATGTGTTTGACAGATCTGTTCTATGTGTTTGACAGAACTGTTCTATGTGTTTGACAGAACTGTTCTATGTGTTTGACAGAAATGTTCTATGTGATTGACAGATCTGTTCTATGTGTTTGACAGAACTGTTCTATGTGTTTGACAGATCTGTTCTATGTGTTTGACAGAACTGTTCTATGTGTTTGACAGATCTGTTCTATGTGTTTGACAGAACTGTTCTATGTGTTTGACAGAACTGTTCTATGTTTTTGACAGAACTGTTCTATGTGTTTGACAGAACTATTCTATGTGTTTGACAGATCTGTTACATGTGTTTGACAGAACTGTTCTATGTGTTTGACAGAACTGTTCTATGTGTTTGACAGATCTGTTCTATGTGTTTGACAGAACTGTTCTATGTGTTTGATAGATCTGTTACATGTGTTCGATAGAAACTTTACATGTGTTTGACCGATCTGTTCTATGTGTTTGACAGAACTGTTCTATGTTTTTCACAGATCTGTTCTATATGTTTGACAGATCTGTTCTATGTGTTTGACAGAACTGTTCTATGTTTTTCACAGATCTGTTCTATATGTTTGACAGATCTGTTCTATGTGTTTGACAGAAGTGTTCTATGTTTTTGACAGATCTGTTCTATGTGTTTGACAGAAATGTTCTATGTGATTGACAGATCTGTTCTATGTGTTTGACAGATCTGTTTTATGTGTTTGACAGAACTGTTCTATGTTGTTGACAGATCTGTTCTATGTGTTTGACAGATCTGTTTCACGTGTTTTACAGAACTCTTCTATGTGTTTGACAGAACTGTTCTGTGTGCTTGACAGAACTGTTCTGTATGTTTGAGAGATCTGTTCTATGTATTTGACAGATCTGTTCTATGTGTTTGACAGAAATGTTACATGTGTTTGACAGAACCTTTACATGTGTTTGACAGATCTGTTCTATGTGCTTGACAGAACTGTTCTCTATGTTTGTCAGATCTGTTCTGTTTGTTTGACAGATCTGTTCTATGTTTTTGACAGATCTGTTACATGTGTTTGACAGATCTGTTACATGTGTTTGACAGATCTGTTCTATGTGTTTGACAGATCTGTTCTATGTGTTTAACAGAAATGTTCTATGTGTTTGACAGATCTGTTCTATGTGTTTGACAGATCTGTTCTATGTGATTGACAGATCTGTTCTATGTGTTTGACAGATCTGTTCTATGTGATTGACAGATCTGTTCTATGTGTTTGACAGATCTGTTTTATGTGTTTGACAGATCTGTTCTATGTGTTTGACAGAACTGTTCTATGTGTTTGACAGATCTGTTCTATGTGTTTGACAGAAATGTTCTATGTGTTTGACAGATCTGTTCTATGTGTTTGACAGATCTGTTCTATGTGTTTGACAGATCTGTTCTATGTGTTTGACAGAACTGTTCTATGTGTTTGACAGATCTGTTCTATGTGTTTGACAGAAATGTTCTATGTGATTGACAGATTTGTTCTATGTGTTTGACAGAACTGTTCTATGTGTTTGACAGAACTGTTCTATGTGTTTGACAGATCTGTTCTATGTGTTTGACAGAACTGTTCTATGTGTTTGACAGATCTGTTCCATGTGTTTGACAGAACTGTTCTATGTGTTTGACAGATCTGTTCTATGTGTTTGACAGAACTGTTCTATGTGTTTGACAGATCTGTTCCATGTGTTTGACAGAACTGTTCTATGTGTTTGACAGATCTGTTCTATGTGTTTGACAGAACTGTTCTATGTGTTTGACAGATCTGTTCTATGTGTTTGACAGAACTGTTCTATGTTTTTCACAGATCTGTTCTATATGTTTGACAGATCTGTTCTATGTGTTTGACAGAACTGTTCTATGTTTTTCACAGATCTGTTCTATATGTTTGACAGATCTGTTCTATGTGTTTGACAGAACTGTTCTATGTTTTTCACAGATCTGTTCTATATGTTTGACAGATCTGTTCTATGTGTTTGACAGAACTGTTCTATGTTTTTCACAGATCTGTTCTATATGTTTGACAGAACTGTTCTATGTGTTTGATTGATCTGTTACATGTGTTCGATAGAAACTTTACATGTGTTTGACCGATCTGTTCTATGTGTTTGACAGAACTGTTCTATGTTTTTCACAGATCTGTTCTATATGTTTGACAGATCTGTTCTATGTGTTTGACAGAACTGTTCTATGTTTTTCACAGATCTGTTCTATATGTTTGACAGATCTGTTCTATGTGTTTGACAGATCTGTTCTATGTGTTTAACAGAACTGTTCTATGTTTTTCACAGATCAGTTCTATATGTTTGACAGATCTGTTCTATGTGTTTGACAGAACTGTTCTATGTTTTTCACAGATCTGTTCTATATGTTTGACAGATCTGTTCTATGTGTTTGACAGAACTGTTCTATGTTTTTGACAGATCTGTTCTATGTGTTTGACAGAAATGTTCTATGTGATTGACAGAACTGTTCTATGTGTTTGACAGATCTGTTCTATGTGTTTGACAGATCTGTTCTATGTGTTTGACAGATCTGTTCTATGTGTTTGACAGAAATGTTCTATGTGTTTGACAGATCTGTTCTATGTGTTTGACAGATCTGTTCTATGTGTTTGACAGAAGTGTTCTATGTGTTTGACAGATCTGTTCTATGTGTTTGACAGAAATGTTCTATGTGATTGACAGATCTGTTGTATGTGTTTGACAGATCTGTTCTATGTGTTTGACAGATCTGTTCTATGTGTTTGACAGAACTGTTCTATGTGTTTGACAGATCTGTTCTATGTGTTTGACAGATCTGTTCTATGTGTTTGACAGAACTGTTCTATGTGTTTGACAGAACTGTTCTATGTGTTTGACAGAACTGTTCTATGTTTTTGACAGATCTGTTCTATGTGTTTGACAGATCTGTTCTATGTGTTTGACAGATCTGTTACATGTGTTTCACAGAACTGTTCTATGTGTTTGACAGATCTGTTCTATGTGTTTGACAGATCTGTTCTATGTGTTTGACAGATCTGTTCTATGTGTTTGACAGAACTGTTCTATGTGTTTGACAGATCTGTTCTATGTGTTTGACAGAAATGTTCTATGTGATTGACAGATCTGTTCTATGTGTTTGACAGAACTGTTCTATGTGTTTGACAGATCTGTTCTATGTGTTTGACAGAACTGTTCTATGTGTTTGACAGAACTGTTCTATGTGTTTGACAGATCTGTTCTATGTGTTTGACAGAACTGTTCTATGTGTTTGACAGATCTGTTCCATGTGTTTGACAGAACTGTTCTATGTGTTTGACAGAACTGTTTTATGTGTTTGACAGATCTGTTCTATGTGTTTGACAGAACTGTTCTATGTGTTTGACAGATCTGTTCTATGTGTTTGACAGAACTGTTCTATGTGTTTGACAGATCTGTTCTATGTGTTTGACAGAACTGTTCTATGTTTTTCACAGATCTGTTCTATATGTTTGACCGATCTGTTCTATGCGTTTGAAAGAACTTTTCTATGTTTTTCACAGATCTGTTCTATATGTTTGACAGATCTGTTCTATGTGTTTGACAGATCTGTTTTATGTGTTTGACAGATCTGTTCTACGTTTTTGACAGATCTGTTCTGTGTGTTTTACAGAACTGTTAGATGTGTTTGACAGATCTGTTTCACGTGTTTTACAGAACTCTTCTATGTGTTTGACAGAACTGTTCAGTGTGCTTGACAGAACTGTTCTGTATGTTTGAGAGATCTGTTCTATGTATTTGACAGATCTGTTCTATGTGTTTGACAGAAATGTTACATGTGTTTGACAGAACCTTTACATGTGTTTGACAGATCTGTTCTATGTGCTTGACAGAACTGTTCTCTATGTTTGTCAGATCTGTTCTGTGCGTTTGACAGATCTGTTCTATGTGTTTGACAGATCTGTTACATGTGTTTGACAGATCTGTTCTATGTGTTTGACAGATCTGTTCTATGTGTTTGACAGAAATGTTCTATGTGTTTGACAGATCTGTTCTATGTGTTTGACAGATCTGTTCTATGTGTTTGACAGATCTGTTCTATGTGTTTGACAGAACTGTTCTATGTGTTTGACAGATCTGTTCTATGTGTTTGACAGAAATGTTCTATGTGATTGACAGATTTGTTCTATGTGTTTGACAGAACTGTTCTATGTGTTTGACAGAACTGTTCTATGTGTTTGACAGATCTGTTCTATGTGTTTGACAGAACTGTTCTATGTGTTTGACAGATCTGTTCCATGTGTTTGACAGAACTGTTCTATGTGTTTGACAGATCTGTTCTATGTGTTTGACAGAACTGTTCTATGTGTTTGACAGATCTGTTCCATGTGTTTGACAGAACTGTTCTATGTGTTTGACAGATCTGTTCTATGTGTTTGACAGAACTGTTCTATGTGTTTGACAGATCTGTTCTATGTGTTTGACAGAACTGTTCTATGTTTTTCACAGATCTGTTCTATATGTTTGACAGATCTGTTCTATGTGTTTGACAGAACTGTTCTATGTTTTTCACAGATCTGTTCTATATGTTTGACAGATCTGTTCTATGTGTTTGACAGAACTGTTCTATGTTTTTCACAGATCTGTTCTATATGTTTGACAGATCTGTTCTATGTGTTTGACAGAACTGTTCTATGTTTTTCACAGATCTGTTCTATATGTTTGACAGATCTGTTCTATGTGTTTGACAGAACTGTTCTATGTTTTTCACAGATCTGTTCTATATGTTTGACAGATCTGTTCTATGTGTTTGACAGAACTGTTCTATGTTTTTCACAGATCTGTTCTATATGTTTGACAGATCTGTTCTATGTGTTTGACAGATCTGTTCTATGTGTTTAACAGAACTGTTCTATGTTTTTCACAGATCAGTTCTATATGTTTGACAGATCTGTTCTATGTGTTTGACAGAACTGTTCTATGTTTTTCACAGATCTGTTCTATATGTTTGACAGATCTGTTCTATGTGTTTGACAGAACTGTTCTATGTTTTTGACAGATCTGTTCTATGTGTTTGACAGAAATGTTCTATGTGATTGACAGAACTGTTCTATGTGTTTGACAGATCTGTTCTATGTGTTTGACAGATCTGTTCTATGTGTTTGACAGATCTGTTCTATGTGTTTGACAGAACTGTTCTATGTTTTTCACAGATCTGTTCTATATGTTTGACAGATCTGTTCTATGTGTTTGACAGATCTGTTCTATGTGTTTAACAGAACTGTTCTATGTTTTTCACAGATCAGTTCTATATGTTTGACAGATCTGTTCTATGTGTTTGACAGAACTGTTCTATGTTTTTGACAGATCTGTTCTATGTGTTTGACAGAAATGTTCTATGTGATTGACAGAACTGTTCTATGTGTTTGACAGATCTGTTCTATGTGTTTGACAGATCTGTTCTATGTGTTTGACAGATCTGTTCTATGTGTTTGACAGAACTGTTCTATGTTTTTCACAGATCTGTTCTATATGTTTGACAGATCTGTTCTATGTGTTTGACAGATCTGTTCTATGTGTTTAACAGAACTGTTCTATGTTTTTCACAGATCAGTTCTATATGTTTGACAGATCTGTTCTATGTGTTTGACAGAACTGTTCTATGTTTTTCACAGATCTGTTCTATATGTTTGACAGATCTGTTCTATGTGTTTGACAGAACTGTTCTATGTTTTTGACAGATCTGTTCTATGTGTTTGACAGAAATGTTCTATGTGATTGACAGAACTGTTCTATGTGTTTGACAGATCTGTTCTATGTGTTTGACAGATCTGTTCTATGTGTTTGACAGATCTGTTCTATGTGTTTGACAGAAATGTTCTATGTTTTTCACAGATCTGTTCTATATGTTTGACAGATCTGTTCTATGTGTTTGACAGATCTGTTCTATGTGTTTAACAGAACTGTTCTATGTTTTTCACAGATCAGTTCTATATGTTTGACAGATCTGTTCTATGTGTTTGACAGAACTGTTCTATGTTTTTGACAGATCTGTTCTATGTGTTTGACAGAAATGTTCTATGTGATTGACAGAACTGTTCTATGTGTTTGACAGATCTGTTCTATGTGTTTGACAGATCTGTTCTATGTGTTTGACAGATCTGTTCTATGTGTTTGACAGAACTGTTCTATGTTTTTCACAGATCTGTTCTATATGTTTGACAGATCTGTTCTATGTGTTTGACAGATCTGTTCTATGTGTTTAACAGAACTGTTCTATGTTTTTCACAGATCAGTTCTATATGTTTGACAGATCTGTTCTATGTGTTTGACAGAACTGTTCTATGTTTTTCACAGATCTGTTCTATATGTTTGACAGATCTGTTCTATGTGTTTGACAGAACTGTTCTATGTTTTTGACAGATCTGTTCTATGTGTTTGACAGAAATGTTCTATGTGATTGACAGAACTGTTCTATGTGTTTGACAGATCTGTTCTATGTGTTTGACAGATCTGTTCTATGTGTTTGACAGATCTGTTCTATGTGTTTGACAGAAATGTTCTATGTGTTTGACAGATCTGTTCTATGTGTTTGACAGATCTGTTCTATGTGTTTGACAGAAGTGTTCTATGTGTTTGACAGATCTGTTCTATGTGTTTGACAGAAATGTTCTATGTGATTGACAGATCTGTTCTATGTGTTTGACAGAACTGTTCTATGTGTTTGACAGATCTGTTCTATGTGTTTGACAGATCTGTTCTATGTGTTTGACAGAACTGTTCTATGTGTTTGACAGATCTGTTCTATGTGTTTGACAGAACTGTTCTATGTGTTTGACAGAACTGTTCTATGTGTTTGACAGATCTGTTCTATGTGTTTGACAGAACTGTTCTATGTGTTTGACAGATCTGTTCCATGTGTTTGACAGAACTGTTCTATGTGTTTGACAGAACTGTTCTATGTGTTTGACAGATCTGTTCTATGTGTTTGACAGAACTGTTCTATGTGTTTGACAGATCTGTTCTATGTGTTTGACAGATCTGTTCTATGTGTTTGACAGAACTGTTCTATGTGTTTGACAGATCTGTTCTATGTGTTTGACAGAACTGTTCTATGTGTTTGACAGATCTGTACAATGTGTTTGACAGAACTGTTCTATGTGTTTGACAGATCTGTTCCATGTGTTTGACAGAACTGTTGTATGTGTTTGACAGAACTGTTCTATGTGTTTGACAGAAATGTTCTATGTGATTGACAGATTTGTTCTATGTGTTTGACAGAACTGTTCTATGTGTTTGACAGAACTGTTCTGTGTGTTTTACAGAACTGTTAGATGTGTTTGACAGATCTGTTTCACGTGTTTTACAGAACTCTTCTATGTGTTTGACAGAACTGTTCAGTGTGCTTGACAGAACTGTTCTGTATGTTTGAGAGATCTGTTCTACGTTTTTGACAGATCTGTTCTGTGTGTTTTACAGAACTGTTAGATGTGTTTGACAGATCTGTTTCACGTGTTTTACAGAACTCTTCTCTGTGTTTGACAGAACTGTTCAGTGTGCTTGACAGAACTGTTCTGTATGTTTGAGAGATCTGTTCTATGTATTTGACAGATCTGTTCTATGTGTTTGACAGAAATGTTACATGTGTTTGACAGAACCTTTACATGTGTTTGACAGATCTGTTCTATGTGCTTGACAGAACTGTTCTCTATGTTTGTCAGATCTGTTCTGTGCGTTTGACAGATCTGTTCTATGTGTTTGACAGATCTGTTACATGTGTTTGACAGAACTGTTCTATGTGTTTGACAGATCTGTTCTATGTGTTTGACAGATCTGTTCTATGTGTTTGACAGAAATGTTCTATGTGTTTGACAGATCTGTTCTATGTGTTTGACAGATCTGTTCTATGTGTTTGACAGATCTGTTCTATGTGTTTGACAGAACTGTTCTATGTGTTTGACAGATCTGTTCTATGTGTTTGACAGAAATGTTCTATGTGATTGACAGATTTGTTCTATGTGTTTGACAGAACTGTTCTATGTGTTTGACAGAACTGTTCTATGTGTTTGACAGATCTGTTCTATGTGTTTGACAGAACTGTTCTATGTGTTTGACAGATCTGTTCCATGTGTTTGACAGAACTGTTCTATGTGTTTGACAGATCTGTTCTATGTGTTTGACAGAACTGTTCTATGTGTTTGACAGATCTGTTCCATGTGTTTGACAGAACTGTTCTATGTGTTTGACAGATCTGTTCTATGTGTTTGACAGAACTGTTCTATGTGTTTGACAGATCTGTTCTATGTGTTTGACAGAACTGTTCTATGTTTTTCACAGATCTGTTCTATATGTTTGACAGATCTGTTCTATGTGTTTGACAGAACTGTTCTATGTTTTTCACAGATCTGTTCTATATGTTTGACAGATCTGTTCTATGTGTTTGACAGAACTGTTCTATGTTTTTCACAGATCTGTTCTATATGTTTGACAGATCTGTTCTATGTGTTTGACAGAACTGTTCTATGTTTTTCACAGATCTGTTCTATATGTTTGACAGATCTGTTCTATGTGTTTGACAGAACTGTTCTATGTTTTTCACAGATCTGTTCTATATGTTTGACAGATCTGTTCTATGTGTTTGACAGAACTGTTCTATGTTTTTCACAGATCTGTTCTATATGTTTGACAGATCTGTTCTATGTGTTTGACAGATCTGTTCTATGTGTTTAACAGAACTGTTCTATGTTTTTCACAGATCAGTTCTATATGTTTGACAGATCTGTTCTATGTGTTTGACAGAACTGTTCTATGTTTTTCACAGATCTGTTCTATATGTTTGACAGATCTGTTCTATGTGTTTGACAGAACTGTTCTAGGTTTTTGACAGATCTGTTCTATGTGTTTGACAGAAATGTTCTATGTGATTGACAGAACTGTTCTATGTGTTTGACAGATCTGTTCTATGTGTTTGACAGATCTGTTCTATGTGTTTGACAGATCTGTTCTATGTGTTTGACAGAACTGTTCTATGTTTTTCACAGATCTGTTCTATATGTTTGACAGATCTGTTCTATGTGTTTGACAGATCTGTTCTATGTGTTTAACAGAACTGTTCTATGTTTTTCACAGATCAGTTCTATATGTTTGACAGATCTGTTCTATGTGTTTGACAGAACTGTTCTATGTTTTTGACAGATCTGTTCTATGTGTTTGACAGAAATGTTCTATGTGATTGACAGAACTGTTCTATGTGTTTGACAGATCTGTTCTATGTGTTTGACAGATCTGTTCTATGTGTTTGACAGATCTGTTCTATGTGTTTGACAGAACTGTTCTATGTTTTTCACAGATCTGTTCTATATGTTTGACAGATCTGTTCTATGTGTTTGACAGATCTGTTCTATGTGTTTAACAGAACTGTTCTATGTTTTTCACAGATCAGTTCTATATGTTTGACAGATCTGTTCTATGTGTTTGACAGAACTGTTCTATGTTTTTCACAGATCTGTTCTATATGTTTGACAGATCTGTTCTATGTGTTTGACAGAACTGTTCTATGTTTTTGACAGATCTGTTCTATGTGTTTGACAGAAATGTTCTATGTGATTGACAGAACTGTTCTATGTGTTTGACAGATCTGTTCTATGTGTTTGACAGATCTGTTCTATGTGTTTGACAGATCTGTTCTATGTGTTTGACAGAAATGTTCTATGTGTTTGACAGATCTGTTCTATGTGTTTGACAGATCTGTTCTATGTGTTTGACAGAAGTGTTCTATGTGTTTGACAGATCTGTTCTATGTGTTTGACAGAAATGTTCTATGTGATTGACAGATCTGTTCTATGTGTTTGACAGAACTGTTCTATGTGTTTGACAGATCTGTTCTATGTGTTTGACAGATCTGTTCTATGTGTTTGACAGAACTGTTCTATGTGTTTGACAGATCTGTTCTATGTGTTTGACAGAACTGTTCTATGTGTTTGACAGAACTGTTCTATGTGTTTGACAGATCTGTTCTATGTGTTTGACAGAACTGTTCTATGTGTTTGACAGATCTGTTCCATGTGTTTGACAGAACTGTTCTATGTGTTTGACAGAACTGTTCTATGTGTTTGACAGATCTGTTCTATGTGTTTGACAGAACTGTTCTATGTGTTTGACAGATCTGTTCTATGTGTTTGACAGATCTGTTCTATGTGTTTGACAGAACTGTTCTATGTGTTTGACAGATCTGTTCTATGTGTTTGACAGAACTGTTCTATGTGGTTGACAGATCTGTACAATGTGTTTGACAGAACTGTTCTATGTGTTTGACAGATCTGTTCCATGTGTTTGACAGAACTGTTGTATGTGTTTGACAGAACTGTTCTATGTGTTTGACAGATCTGTTCTATGTGTTTGACAGAACTGTTCTATGTGTTTGACAGATCTGTTCCATGTGTTTGACAGAACTGTTCTATGTATTTGACAGAACTGTTCTATGTGTTTGACAGATCTGTTCTATGTGTTTGACAGAACTGTTCTATGTGTTTGACAGATCTGTTCTATGTGTTTGATAGATCTGTTACATGTGTTCGATAGAAACTTTACATGTGTTTGACCGATCTGTTCTATGTGTTTGACAGAACTGTTCTATGTTTTTCACAGATCTGTTCTATATGTTTGACAGATCTGTTCTATGTGTTTGACAGAACTGTTCTATGTGTTTGATAGATCTGTTACATGTGTTCGATAGAAACTTTACATGTGTTTGACCGATCTGTTCTATGTGTTTGACAGAACTGTTCTATGTTTTTCACAGATCTGTTCTATATGTTTGACAGATCTGTTCTATGTGTTTGACAGAACTGTTCTATGTTTTTCACAGATCTGTTCTATATGTTTGACAGATCTGTTCTATATGTTTGACAGAAGTGTTCTATGTTTTTGACAGATCTGTTCTATGTGTTTGACAGAAATGTTCTATGTGATTGACAGATCTGTTCTATGTGTTTGACAGATCTGTTTTATGTGTTTGACAGAACTGTTCTATGTTGTTGACAGATCTGTTCTATGTGTTTGACAGATCTGTACAATGTGTTTGACAGAACTGTTCTATGTGTTTGACAGAACTGTTCTATGTGTTTGACAGATCTGTTCTATGTGTTTGACAGATCTGTTCTATGTGTTTGACAGATCTGTTCTATGTGTTTGACAGAAATGTTCTATGTGTTTAACAGATCTGTTCTATGTGTTTGACAGATCTGTTCTATGTGTTTGACAGAACTGTTCTATGTGTTTGACAGAACTGTTCTATGTGTTTGACAGAAATGTTCTATGTGATTGACAGATCTGTTCTATGTGTTTGACAGAACTGTTCTATGTGTTTGACAGATCTGTTCTATGTGTTTGACAGAACTGTTCTATGTGTTTGACAGATCTGTTCTATGTGTTTGACAGAACTGTTCTATGTGTTTGACAGAACTGTTCTATGTTTTTGACAGAACTGTTCTATGTGTTTGACAGAACTATTCTATGTGTTTGACAGATCTGTTACATGTGTTTGACAGAACTGTTCTATGTGTTTGACAGAACTGTTCTATGTGTTTGACAGATCTGTTCTATGTGTTTGACAGAACTGTTCTATGTGTTTGATAGATCTGTTACATGTGTTCGATAGAAACTTTACATGTGTTTGACCGATCTGTTCTATGTGTTTGACAGAACTGTTCTATGTTTTTCACAGATCTGTTCTATATGTTTGACAGATCTGTTCTATGTGTTTGACAGAACTGTTCTATGTGTTTGATAGATCTGTTACATGTGTTCGATAGAAACTTTACATGTGTTTGACCGATCTGTTCTATGTGTTTGACAGAACTGTTCTATGTTTTTCACAGATCTGTTCTATATGTTTGACAGATCTGTTCTATGTGTTTGACAGAACTGTTCTATGTTTTTCACAGATCTGTTCTATATGTTTGACAGATCTGTTCTATGTGTTTGACAGAAGTGTTCTATGTTTTTGACAGATCTGTTCTATGTGTTTGACAGAAATGTTCTATGTGATTGACAGATCTGTTCTATGTGTTTGACAGATCTGTTTTATGTGTTTGACAGAACTGTTCTATGTTGTTGACAGATCTGTTCTATGTGTTTGACAGATCTGTTTCACGTGTTTTACAGAACTCTTCTATGTGTTTGACAGAACTGTTCTGTGTGCTTGACAGAACTGTTCTGTATGTTTGAGAGATCTGTTCTATGTATTTGACAGATCTGTTCTATGTGTTTGACAGAAATGTTACATGTGTTTGACAGAACCTTTACATGTGTTTGACAGATCTGTTCTATGTGCTTGACAGAACTGTTCTCTATGTTTGTCAGATCTGTTCTGTTTGTTTGACAGATCTGTTCTATGTTTTTGACAGATCTGTTACATGTGTTTGACAGATCTGTTACATGTGTTTGACAGATCTGTTCTATGTGTTTGACAGATCTGTTCTATGTGTTTAACAGAAATGTTCTATGTGTTTGACAGATCTGTTCTATGTGTTTGACAGATCTGTTCTATGTGATTGACAGATCTGTTCTATGTGTTTGACAGATCTGTTCTATGTGATTGACAGATCTGTTCTATGTGTTTGACAGATCTGTTTTATGTGTTTGACAGATCTGTTCTATGTGTTTGACAGAACTGTTCTATGTGTTTGACAGATCTGTTCTATGTGTTTGACAGAAATGTTCTATGTGTTTGACAGATCTGTTCTATGTGTTTGACAGATCTGTTCTATGTGTTTGACAGATCTGTTCTATGTGTTTGACAGAACTGTTCTATGTGTTTGACAGATCTGTTCTATGTGTTTGACAGAAATGTTCTATGTGATTGACAGATTTGTTCTATGTGTTTGACAGAACTGTTCTATGTGTTTGACAGAACTGTTCTATGTGTTTGACAGATCTGTTCTATGTGTTTGACAGAACTGTTCTATGTGTTTGACAGATCTGTTCCATGTGTTTGACAGAACTGTTCTATGTTTTTGACAGATCTGTTCTATGTGTTTGACAGAAATGTTCTATGTGATTGACAGAACTGTTCTATGTGTTTGACAGATCTGTTCTATGTGTTTGACAGATCTGTTCTATGTGTTTGACAGATCTGTTCTATGTGTTTGACAGAAATGTTCTATGTGTTTGACAGATCTGTTCTATGTGTTTGACAGATCTGTTCTATGTGTTTGACAGAAGTGTTCTATGTGTTTGACAGATCTGTTCTATGTGTTTGACAGAAATGTTCTATGTGATTGACAGATCTGTTGTATGTGTTTGACAGATCTGTTCTATGTGTTTGACAGATCTGTTCTATGTGTTTGACAGAACTGTTCTATGTGTTTGACAGATCTGTTCTATGTGTTTGACAGATCTGTTCTATGTGTTTGACAGAACTGTTCTATGTGTTTGACAGAACTGTTCTATGTGTTTGACAGAACTGTTCTATGTTTTTGACAGATCTGTTCTATGTGTTTGACAGATCTGTTCTATGTGTTTGACAGATCTGTTACATGTGTTTCACAGAACTGTTCTATGTGTTTGACAGATCTGTTCTATGTGTTTGACAGATCTGTTCTATGTGTTTGACAGATCTGTTCTATGTGTTTGACAGAACTGTTCTATGTGTTTGACAGATCTGTTCTATGTGTTTGACAGAAATGTTCTATGTGATTGACAGATCTGTTCTATGTGTTTGACAGAACTGTTCTATGTGTTTGACAGATCTGTTCTATGTGTTTGACAGAACTGTTCTATGTGTTTGACAGAACTGTTCTATGTGTTTGACAGATCTGTTCTATGTGTTTGACAGAACTGTTCTATGTGTTTGACAGATCTGTTCCATGTGTTTGACAGAACTGTTCTATGTGTTTGACAGAACTGTTTTATGTGTTTGACAGATCTGTTCTATGTGTTTGACAGAACTGTTCTATGTGTTTGACAGATCTGTTCTATGTGTTTGACAGAACTGTTCTATGTGTTTGACAGATCTGTTCTATGTGTTTGACAGAACTGTTCTATGTTTTTCACAGATCTGTTCTATATGTTTGACCGATCTGTTCTATGCGTTTGAAAGAACTTTTCTATGTTTTTCACAGATCTGTTCTATATGTTTGACAGATCTGTTCTATGTGTTTGACAGATCTGTTTTATGTGTTTGACAGATCTGTTCTACGTTTTTGACAGATCTGTTCTGTGTGTTTTACAGAACTGTTAGATGTGTTTGACAGATCTGTTTCACGTGTTTTACAGAACTCTTCTATGTGTTTGACAGAACTGTTCAGTGTGCTTGACAGAACTGTTCTGTATGTTTGAGAGATCTGTTCTATGTATTTGACAGATCTGTTCTATGTGTTTGACAGAAATGTTACATGTGTTTGACAGAACCTTTACATGTGTTTGACAGATCTGTTCTATGTGCTTGACAGAACTGTTCTCTATGTTTGTCAGATCTGTTCTGTGCGTTTGACAGATCTGTTCTATGTGTTTGACAGATCTGTTACATGTGTTTGACAGATCTGTTCTATGTGTTTGACAGATCTGTTCTATGTGTTTGACAGAAATGTTCTATGTGTTTGACAGATCTGTTCTATGTGTTTGACAGATCTGTTCTATGTGTTTGACAGATCTGTTCTATGTGTTTGACAGAACTGTTCTATGTGTTTGACAGATCTGTTCTATGTGTTTGACAGAAATGTTCTATGTGATTGACAGATTTGTTCTATGTGTTTGACAGAACTGTTCTATGTGTTTGACAGAACTGTTCTATGTGTTTGACAGATCTGTTCTATGTGTTTGACAGAACTGTTCTATGTGTTTGACAGATCTGTTCCATGTGTTTGACAGAACTGTTCTATGTGTTTGACAGATCTGTTCTATGTGTTTGACAGAACTGTTCTATGTGTTTGACAGATCTGTTCCATGTGTTTGACAGAACTGTTCTATGTGTTTGACAGATCTGTTCTATGTGTTTGACAGAACTGTTCTATGTGTTTGACAGATCTGTTCTATGTGTTTGACAGAACTGTTCTATGTGTTTGACAGATCTGTTCTATGTGTTTGACAGAACTGTTCTATGTGTTTGACAGAACTGTTCTATGTTTTTGACAGATCTGTTCTATGTGCTTGACAGATCTGTTCTATGTGTTTGACAGATCTGTTCTATGTGTTTGACAGATCTGTTCTATGTGTTTGACAGAACTGTTCTATGTGTTTGACAGATCTGTTACATGTGTTTGACAGAACTGTTCTATGTGTTTGACAGATCTGTTCTATGTGTTTGACAGATCTGTTCTATGTGTTTGACAGATCTGTTCTATGTGTTTGACAGATCTGTTCTATGTGTTTGACAGAACTGTTCTATGTGTTTGACAGATCTGTTCTATGTGTTTGACCGAACTGTTCTATGTGTTTGACAGATCTGTACAATGTGTTTGACAGAACTGTTCTATGTGTTTGACAGAACTGTTCTATGTGTTTGACAGATCTGTTCTATGTGTTTGACAGAACTGTTCTATGTGTTTGACAGATCTGTACAATGTGTTTGACAGAACTGTTCTATGTGTTTGACAGAACTGTTCTATGTGTTTGACAGATCTGTTCTATGTGTTTGACAGAACTGTTCTATGTGTTTGACACATCTGTACAATGTGTTTGACAGAACTGTTCTATGTGTTTGACAGAACTGTTCTATGTGTTTGACAGATCTGTTCTATGTGTTTGACAGAACTGTTCTATGTGTTTGACAGATCTGTACAATGTGTTTGACAGAACTGTTCTATGTGTTTGACAGAACTGTTCTATGTGTTTGACAGATCTGTTCTATGTGTTTGACAGATCTGTTCTATGTGTTTGACAGATCTGTTCTATGTGTTTGACAGAAATGTTCTATGTGTTTAACAGATCTGTTCTATGTGTTTGACAGATCTGTTCTATGTGTTTGACAGAACTGTTCTATGTGTTTGACAGAACTGTTCTATGTGTTTGACAGAAATGTTCTATGTGATTGACAGATCTGTTCTATGTGTTTGACAGAACTGTTCTATGTGTTTGACAGATCTGTTCTATGTGTTTGACAGAACTGTTCTATGTGTTTGACAGATCTGTTCTATGTGTTTGACAGAACTGTTCTATGTGTTTGACAGAACTGTTCTATGTTTTTGACAGAACTGTTCTATGTGTTTGACAGAACTATTCTATGTGTTTGACAGATCTGTTACATGTGTTTGACAGAACTGTTCTATGTGTTTGACAGAACTGTTCTATGTGTTTGACAGATCTGTTCTATGTGTTTGACAGAACTGTTCTATGTGTTTGATAGATCTGTTACATGTGTTCGATAGAAACTTTACATGTGTTTGACCGATCTGTTCTATGTGTTTGACAGAACTGTTCTATGTTTTTCACAGATCTGTTCTATATGTTTGACAGATCTGTTCTATGTGTTTGACAGAACTGTTCTATGTGTTTGATAGATCTGTTACATGTGTTCGATAGAAACTTTACATGTGTTTGACCGATCTGTTCTATGTGTTTGACAGAACTGTTCTATGTTTTTCACAGATCTGTTCTATATGTTTGACAGATCTGTTCTATGTGTTTGACAGAACTGTTCTATGTTTTTCACAGATCTGTTCTATATGTTTGACAGATCTGTTCTATGTGTTTGACAGAAGTGTTCTATGTTTTTGACAGATCTGTTCTATGTGTTTGACAGAAATGTTCTATGTGATTGACAGATCTGTTCTATGTGTTTGACAGATCTGTTTTATGTGTTTGACAGAACTGTTCTATGTTGTTGACAGATCTGTTCTATGTGTTTGACAGATCTGTTTCACGTGTTTTACAGAACTCTTCTATGTGTTTGACAGAACTGTTCTGTGTGCTTGACAGAACTGTTCTGTATGTTTGAGAGATCTGTTCTATGTATTTGACAGATCTGTTCTATGTGTTTGACAGAAATGTTACATGTGTTTGACAGAACCTTTACATGTGTTTGACAGATCTGTTCTATGTGCTTGACAGAACTGTTCTCTATGTTTGTCAGATCTGTTCTGTTTGTTTGACAGATCTGTTCTATGTTTTTGACAGATCTGTTACATGTGTTTGACAGATCTGTTACATGTGTTTGACAGATCTGTTCTATGTGTTTGACAGATCTGTTCTATGTGTTTAACAGAAATGTTCTATGTGTTTGACAGATCTGTTCTATGTGTTTGACAGATCTGTTCTATGTGATTGACAGATCTGTTCTATGTGTTTGACAGATCTGTTCTATGTGATTGACAGATCTGTTCTATGTGTTTGACAGATCTGTTTTATGTGTTTGACAGATCTGTTCTATGTGTTTGACAGAACTGTTCTATGTGTTTGACAGATCTGTTCTATGTGTTTGACAGAAATGTTCTATGTGTTTGACAGATCTGTTCTATGTGTTTGACAGATCTGTTCTATGTGTTTGACAGATCTGTTCTATGTGTTTGACAGAACTGTTCTATGTGTTTGACAGATCTGTTCTATGTGTTTGACAGAAATGTTCTATGTGATTGACAGATTTGTTCTATGTGTTTGACAGAACTGTTCTATGTGTTTGACAGAACTGTTCTATGTGTTTGACAGATCTGTTCTATGTGTTTGACAGAACTGTTCTATGTGTTTGACAGATCTGTTCCATGTGTTTGACAGAACTGTTCTATGTGTTTGACAGATCTGTTCTATGTGTTTGACAGAACTGTTCTATGTGTTTGACAGATCTGTTCCATGTGTTTGACAGAACTGTTCTATGTGTTTGACAGATCTGTTCTATGTGTTTGACAGAACTGTTCTATGTGTTTGACAGATCTGTTCTATGTGTTTGACAGAACTGTTCTATGTTTTTCACAGATCTGTTCTATATGTTTGACAGATCTGTTCTATGTGTTTGACAGAACTGTTCTATGTTTTTCACAGATCTGTTCTATATGTTTGACAGATCTGTTCTATGTGTTTGACAGAACTGTTCTATGTTTTTCACAGATCTGTTCTATATGTTTGACAGAACTGTTCTATGTGTTTGATTGATCTGTTACATGTGTTCGATAGAAACTTTACATGTGTTTGACCGATCTGTTCTATGTGTTTGACAGAACTGTTCTATGTTTTTCACAGATCTGTTCTATATGTTTGACAGATCTGTTCTATGTGTTTGACAGAACTGTTCTATGTTTTTCACAGATCTGTTCTATATGTTTGACAGATCTGTTCTATGTGTTTGACAGATCTGTTCTATGTGTTTAACAGAACTGTTCTATGTTTTTCACAGATCAGTTCTATATGTTTGACAGATCTGTTCTATGTGTTTGACAGAACTGTTCTATGTTTTTCACAGATCTGTTCTATATGTTTGACAGATCTGTTCTATGTGTTTGACAGAACTGTTCTATGTTTTTGACAGATCTGTTCTATGTGTTTGACAGAAATGTTCTATGTGATTGACAGAACTGTTCTATGTGTTTGACAGATCTGTTCTATGTGTTTGACAGATCTGTTCTATGTGTTTGACAGATCTGTTCTATGTGTTTGACAGAAATGTTCTATGTGTTTGACAGATCTGTTCTATGTGTTTGACAGATCTGTTCTATGTGTTTGACAGAAGTGTTCTATGTGTTTGACAGATCTGTTCTATGTGTTTGACAGAAATGTTCTATGTGATTGACAGATCTGTTGTATGTGTTTGACAGATCTGTTCTATGTGTTTGACAGATCTGTTCTATGTGTTTGACAGAACTGTTCTATGTGTTTGACAGATCTGTTCTATGTGTTTGACAGATCTGTTCTATGTGTTTGACAGAACTGTTCTATGTGTTTGACAGAACTGTTCTATGTGTTTGACAGAACTGTTCTATGTTTTTGACAGATCTGTTCTATGTGTTTGACAGATCTGTTCTATGTGTTTGACAGATCTGTTACATGTGTTTCACAGAACTGTTCTATGTGTTTGACAGATCTGTTCTATGTGTTTGACAGATCTGTTCTATGTGTTTGACAGATCTGTTCTATGTGTTTGACAGAACTGTTCTATGTGTTTGACAGATCTGTTCTATGTGTTTGACAGAAATGTTCTATGTGATTGACAGATCTGTTCTATGTGTTTGACAGAACTGTTCTATGTGTTTGACAGATCTGTTCTATGTGTTTGACAGAACTGTTCTATGTGTTTGACAGAACTGTTCTATGTGTTTGACAGATCTGTTCTATGTGTTTGACAGAACTGTTCTATGTGTTTGACAGATCTGTTCCATGTGTTTGACAGAACTGTTCTATGTGTTTGACAGAACTGTTTTATGTGTTTGACAGATCTGTTCTATGTGTTTGACAGAACTGTTCTATGTGTTTGACAGATCTGTTCTATGTGTTTGACAGAACTGTTCTATGTGTTTGACAGATCTGTTCTATGTGTTTGACAGAACTGTTCTATGTTTTTCACAGATCTGTTCTATATGTTTGACCGATCTGTTCTATGCGTTTGAAAGAACTTTTCTATGTTTTTCACAGATCTGTTCTATATGTTTGACAGATCTGTTCTATGTGTTTGACAGATCTGTTTTATGTGTTTGACAGATCTGTTCTACGTTTTTGACAGATCTGTTCTGTGTGTTTTACAGAACTGTTAGATGTGTTTGACAGATCTGTTTCACGTGTTTTACAGAACTCTTCTATGTGTTTGACAGAACTGTTCAGTGTGCTTGACAGAACTGTTCTGTATGTTTGAGAGATCTGTTCTATGTATTTGACAGATCTGTTCTATGTGTTTGACAGAAATGTTACATGTGTTTGACAGAACCTTTACATGTGTTTGACAGATCTGTTCTATGTGCTTGACAGAACTGTTCTCTATGTTTGTCAGATCTGTTCTGTGCGTTTGACAGATCTGTTCTATGTGTTTGACAGATCTGTTACATGTGTTTGACAGATCTGTTCTATGTGTTTGACAGATCTGTTCTATGTGTTTGACAGAAATGTTCTATGTGTTTGACAGATCTGTTCTATGTGTTTGACAGATCTGTTCTATGTGTTTGACAGATCTGTTCTATGTGTTTGACAGAACTGTTCTATGTGTTTGACAGATCTGTTCTATGTGTTTGACAGAAATGTTCTATGTGATTGACAGATTTGTTCTATGTGTTTGACAGAACTGTTCTATGTGTTTGACAGAACTGTTCTATGTGTTTGACAGATCTGTTCTATGTGTTTGACAGAACTGTTCTATGTGTTTGACAGATCTGTTCCATGTGTTTGACAGAACTGTTCTATGTGTTTGACAGATCTGTTCTATGTGTTTGACAGAACTGTTCTATGTGTTTGACAGATCTGTTCCATGTGTTTGACAGAACTGTTCTATGTGTTTGACAGATCTGTTCTATGTGTTTGACAGAACTGTTCTATGTGTTTGACAGATCTGTTCTATGTGTTTGACAGAACTGTTCTATGTTTTTCACAGATCTGTTCTATATGTTTGACAGATCTGTTCTATGTGTTTGACAGAACTGTTCTATGTTTTTCACAGATCTGTTCTATATGTTTGACAGATCTGTTCTATGTGTTTGACAGAACTGTTCTATGTTTTTCACAGATCTGTTCTATATGTTTGACAGATCTGTTCTATGTGTTTGACAGAACTGTTCTATGTTTTTCACAGATCTGTTCTATATGTTTGACAGATCTGTTCTATGTGTTTGACAGAACTGTTCTATGTTTTTCACAGATCTGTTCTATATGTTTGACAGATCTGTTCTATGTGTTTGACAGAACTGTTCTATGTTTTTCACAGATCTGTTCTATATGTTTGACAGATCTGTTCTATGTGTTTGACAGATCTGTTCTATGTGTTTAACAGAACTGTTCTATGTTTTTCACAGATCAGTTCTATATGTTTGACAGATCTGTTCTATGTGTTTGACAGAACTGTTCTATGTTTTTCACAGATCTGTTCTATATGTTTGACAGATCTGTTCTATGTGTTTGACAGAACTGTTCTATGTTTTTGACAGATCTGTTCTATGTGTTTGACAGAAATGTTCTATGTGATTGACAGAACTGTTCTATGTGTTTGACAGATCTGTTCTATGTGTTTGACAGATCTGTTCTATGTGTTTGACAGATCTGTTCTATGTGTTTGACAGAACTGTTCTATGTTTTTCACAGATCTGTTCTATATGTTTGACAGATCTGTTCTATGTGTTTGACAGATCTGTTCTATGTGTTTAACAGAACTGTTCTATGTTTTTCACAGATCAGTTCTATATGTTTGACAGATCTGTTCTATGTGTTTGACAGAACTGTTCTATGTTTTTGACAGATCTGTTCTATGTGTTTGACAGAAATGTTCTATGTGATTGACAGAACTGTTCTATGTGTTTGACAGATCTGTTCTATGTGTTTGACAGATCTGTTCTATGTGTTTGACAGATCTGTTCTATGTGTTTGACAGAACTGTTCTATGTTTTTCACAGATCTGTTCTATATGTTTGACAGATCTGTTCTATGTGTTTGACAGATCTGTTCTATGTGTTTAACAGAACTGTTCTATGTTTTTCACAGATCAGTTCTATATGTTTGACAGATCTGTTCTATGTGTTTGACAGAACTGTTCTATGTTTTTCACAGATCTGTTCTATATGTTTGACAGATCTGTTCTATGTGTTTGACAGAACTGTTCTATGTTTTTGACAGATCTGTTCTATGTGTTTGACAGAAATGTTCTATGTGATTGACAGAACTGTTCTATGTGTTTGACAGATCTGTTCTATGTGTTTGACAGATCTGTTCTATGTGTTTGACAGATCTGTTCTATGTGTTTGACAGAAATGTTCTATGTTTTTCACAGATCTGTTCTATATGTTTGACAGATCTGTTCTATGTGTTTGACAGATCTGTTCTATGTGTTTAACAGAACTGTTCTATGTTTTTCACAGATCAGTTCTATATGTTTGACAGATCTGTTCTATGTGTTTGACAGAACTGTTCTATGTTTTTGACAGATCTGTTCTATGTGTTTGACAGAAATGTTCTATGTGATTGACAGAACTGTTCTATGTGTTTGACAGATCTGTTCTATGTGTTTGACAGATCTGTTCTATGTGTTTGACAGATCTGTTCTATGTGTTTGACAGAACTGTTCTATGTTTTTCACAGATCTGTTCTATATGTTTGACAGATCTGTTCTATGTGTTTGACAGATCTGTTCTATGTGTTTAACAGAACTGTTCTATGTTTTTCACAGATCAGTTCTATATGTTTGACAGATCTGTTCTATGTGTTTGACAGAACTGTTCTATGTTTTTCACAGATCTGTTCTATATGTTTGACAGATCTGTTCTATGTGTTTGACAGAACTGTTCTATGTTTTTGACAGATCTGTTCTATGTGTTTGACAGAAATGTTCTATGTGATTGACAGAACTGTTCTATGTGTTTGACAGATCTGTTCTATGTGTTTGACAGATCTGTTCTATGTGTTTGACAGATCTGTTCTATGTGTTTGACAGAAATGTTCTATGTGTTTGACAGATCTGTTCTATGTGTTTGACAGATCTGTTCTATGTGTTTGACAGAAGTGTTCTATGTGTTTGACAGATCTGTTCTATGTGTTTGACAGAAATGTTCTATGTGATTGACAGATCTGTTCTATGTGTTTGACAGAACTGTTCTATGTGTTTGACAGATCTGTTCTATGTGTTTGACAGATCTGTTCTATGTGTTTGACAGAACTGTTCTATGTGTTTGACAGATCTGTTCTATGTGTTTGACAGAACTGTTCTATGTGTTTGACAGAACTGTTCTATGTGTTTGACAGATCTGTTCTATGTGTTTGACAGAACTGTTCTATGTGTTTGACAGATCTGTTCCATGTGTTTGACAGAACTGTTCTATGTGTTTGACAGAACTGTTCTATGTGTTTGACAGATCTGTTCTATGTGTTTGACAGAACTGTTCTATGTGTTTGACAGATCTGTTCTATGTGTTTGACAGATCTGTTCTATGTGTTTGACAGAACTGTTCTATGTGTTTGACAGATCTGTTCTATGTGTTTGACAGAACTGTTCTATGTGTTTGACAGATCTGTACAATGTGTTTGACAGAACTGTTCTATGTGTTTGACAGATCTGTTCCATGTGTTTGACAGAACTGTTGTATGTGTTTGACAGAACTGTTCTATGTGTTTGACAGAAATGTTCTATGTGATTGACAGATTTGTTCTATGTGTTTGACAGAACTGTTCTATGTGTTTGACAGAACTGTTCTGTGTGTTTTACAGAACTGTTAGATGTGTTTGACAGATCTGTTTCACGTGTTTTACAGAACTCTTCTATGTGTTTGACAGAACTGTTCAGTGTGCTTGACAGAACTGTTCTGTATGTTTGAGAGATCTGTTCTACGTTTTTGACAGATCTGTTCTGTGTGTTTTACAGAACTGTTAGATGTGTTTGACAGATCTGTTTCACGTGTTTTACAGAACTCTTCTCTGTGTTTGACAGAACTGTTCAGTGTGCTTGACAGAACTGTTCTGTATGTTTGAGAGATCTGTTCTATGTATTTGACAGATCTGTTCTATGTGTTTGACAGAAATGTTACATGTGTTTGACAGAACCTTTACATGTGTTTGACAGATCTGTTCTATGTGCTTGACAGAACTGTTCTCTATGTTTGTCAGATCTGTTCTGTGCGTTTGACAGATCTGTTCTATGTGTTTGACAGATCTGTTACATGTGTTTGACAGAACTGTTCTATGTGTTTGACAGATCTGTTCTATGTGTTTGACAGATCTGTTCTATGTGTTTGACAGAAATGTTCTATGTGTTTGACAGATCTGTTCTATGTGTTTGACAGATCTGTTCTATGTGTTTGACAGATCTGTTCTATGTGTTTGACAGAACTGTTCTATGTGTTTGACAGATCTGTTCTATGTGTTTGACAGAAATGTTCTATGTGATTGACAGATTTGTTCTATGTGTTTGACAGAACTGTTCTATGTGTTTGACAGAACTGTTCTATGTGTTTGACAGATCTGTTCTATGTGTTTGACAGAACTGTTCTATGTGTTTGACAGATCTGTTCCATGTGTTTGACAGAACTGTTCTATGTGTTTGACAGATCTGTTCTATGTGTTTGACAGAACTGTTCTATGTGTTTGACAGATCTGTTCCATGTGTTTGACAGAACTGTTCTATGTGTTTGACAGATCTGTTCTATGTGTTTGACAGAACTGTTCTATGTGTTTGACAGATCTGTTCTATGTGTTTGACAGAACTGTTCTATGTTTTTCACAGATCTGTTCTATATGTTTGACAGATCTGTTCTATGTGTTTGACAGAACTGTTCTATGTTTTTCACAGATCTGTTCTATATGTTTGACAGATCTGTTCTATGTGTTTGACAGAACTGTTCTATGTTTTTCACAGATCTGTTCTATATGTTTGACAGATCTGTTCTATGTGTTTGACAGAACTGTTCTATGTTTTTCACAGATCTGTTCTATATGTTTGACAGATCTGTTCTATGTGTTTGACAGAACTGTTCTATGTTTTTCACAGATCTGTTCTATATGTTTGACAGATCTGTTCTATGTGTTTGACAGAACTGTTCTATGTTTTTCACAGATCTGTTCTATATGTTTGACAGATCTGTTCTATGTGTTTGACAGATCTGTTCTATGTGTTTAACAGAACTGTTCTATGTTTTTCACAGATCAGTTCTATATGTTTGACAGATCTGTTCTATGTGTTTGACAGAACTGTTCTATGTTTTTCACAGATCTGTTCTATATGTTTGACAGATCTGTTCTATGTTTTTGACAGAACTGTTCTAGGTTTTTGACAGATCTGTTCTATGTGTTTGACAGAAATGTTCTATGTGATTGACAGAACTGTTCTATGTGTTTGACAGATCTGTTCTATGTGTTTGACAGATCTGTTCTATGTGTTTGACAGATCTGTTCTATGTGTTTGACAGAACTGTTCTATGTTTTTCACAGATCTGTTCTATATGTTTGACAGATCTGTTCTATGTGTTTGACAGATCTGTTCTATGTGTTTAACAGAACTGTTCTATGTTTTTCACAGATCAGTTCTATATGTTTGACAGATCTGTTCTATGTGTTTGACAGAACTGTTCTATGTTTTTGACAGATCTGTTCTATGTGTTTGACAGAAATGTTCTATGTGATTGACAGAACTGTTCTATGTGTTTGACAGATCTGTTCTATGTGTTTGACAGATCTGTTCTATGTGTTTGACAGATCTGTTCTATGTGTTTGACAGAACTGTTCTATGTTTTTCACAGATCTGTTCTATATGTTTGACAGATCTGTTCTATGTGTTTGACAGATCTGTTCTATGTGTTTAACAGAACTGTTCTATGTTTTTCACAGATCAGTTCTATATGTTTGACAGATCTGTTCTATGTGTTTGACAGAACTGTTCTATGTTTTTCACAGATCTGTTCTATATGTTTGACAGATCTGTTCTATGTGTTTGACAGAACTGTTCTATGTTTTTGACAGATCTGTTCTATGTGTTTGACAGAAATGTTCTATGTGATTGACAGAACTGTTCTATGTGTTTGACAGATCTGTTCTATGTGTTTGACAGATCTGTTCTATGTGTTTGACAGATCTGTTCTATGTGTTTGACAGAAATGTTCTATGTGTTTGACAGATCTGTTCTATGTGTTTGACAGATCTGTTCTATGTGTTTGACAGAAGTGTTCTATGTGTTTGACAGATCTGTTCTATGTGTTTGACAGAAATGTTCTATGTGATTGACAGATCTGTTCTATGTGTTTGACAGAACTGTTCTATGTGTTTGACAGATCTGTTCTATGTGTTTGACAGATCTGTTCTATGTGTTTGACAGAACTGTTCTATGTGTTTGACAGATCTGTTCTATGTGTTTGACAGAACTGTTCTATGTGTTTGACAGAACTGTTCTATGTGTTTGACAGATCTGTTCTATGTGTTTGACAGAACTGTTCTATGTGTTTGACAGATCTGTTCCATGTGTTTGACAGAACTGTTCTATGTGTTTGACAGAACTGTTCTATGTGTTTGACAGATCTGTTCTATGTGTTTGACAGAACTGTTCTATGTGTTTGACAGATCTGTTCTATGTGTTTGACAGATCTGTTCTATGTGTTTGACAGAACTGTTCTATGTGTTTGACAGATCTGTTCTATGTGTTTGACAGAACTGTTCTATGTGGTTGACAGATCTGTACAATGTGTTTGACAGAACTGTTCTATGTGTTTGACAGATCTGTTCCATGTGTTTGACAGAACTGTTGTATGTGTTTGACAGAACTGTTCTATGTGTTTGACAGATCTGTTCTATGTGTTTGACAGAACTGTTCTATGTGTTTGACAGATCTGTTCCATGTGTTTGACAGAACTGTTCTATGTATTTGACAGAACTGTTCTATGTGTTTGACAGATCTGTTCTATGTGTTTGACAGAACTGTTCTATGTGTTTGACAGATCTGTTCTATGTGTTTGATAGATCTGTTACATGTGTTCGATAGAAACTTTACATGTGTTTGACCGATCTGTTCTATGTGTTTGACAGAACTGTTCTATGTTTTTCACAGATCTGTTCTATATGTTTGACAGATCTGTTCTATGTGTTTGACAGAACTGTTCTATGTGTTTGATAGATCTGTTACATGTGTTCGATAGAAACTTTACATGTGTTTGACCGATCTGTTCTATGTGTTTGACAGAACTGTTCTATGTTTTTCACAGATCTGTTCTATATGTTTGACAGATCTGTTCTATGTGTTTGACAGAACTGTTCTATGTTTTTCACAGATCTGTTCTATATGTTTGACAGATCTGTTCTATATGTTTGACAGAAGTGTTCTATGTTTTTGACAGATCTGTTCTATGTGTTTGACAGAAATGTTCTATGTGATTGACAGATCTGTTCTATGTGTTTGACAGATCTGTTTTATGTGTTTGACAGAACTGTTCTATGTTGTTGACAGATCTGTTCTATGTGTTTGACAGATCTGTTTCACGTGTTTTACAGAACTCTTCTATGTGTTTGACAGAACTGTTCTGTGTGCTTGACAGAACTGGTCTGTATGTTTGAGAGATCTGTTCTATGTATTTGACAGATCTGTTCTATGTGTTTGACAGAAATGTTACATGTGTTTGACAGAACCTTTACATGTGTTTGACAGATCTGTTCTATGTGCTTGACAGAACTGTTCTCTATGTTTGTCAGATCTGTTCTGTTTGTTTGACAGATCTGTTCTATATTTTTGACAGATCTGTTACATGTGTTTGACACATCTGTTACATGTGTTTGACAGATCTGTTCTATGTGTTTGACAGATCTGTTCTATGTGTTTAACAGAAATGTTCTATGTGTTTGACAGATCTGTTCTATGTGTTTGACAGATCTGTTCTATGTGTTTGACAGATCTGTTTTATGTGTTTGACAGAACTGTTCTATGTTTTTGACAGATCTATTCTATGTGTTTGACAGATCTGTTTTATGTGTTTGACAGATCTGTTCTACGTTTTTGACAGATCTGTTCTGTGTGTTTGACAGAACTGTTAGATGTGTTTGACAGATCTGTTTCACGTGTTTTACAGAACTCTTCTATGTGTTTGACAGAACTGTTCTGTGTGCTTGACAGAACTGTTCTGTATGTTTGAGAGATCTGTTCTATGTATTTGACAGATCTGTTCAAAGTGTTTGACAGAAATGTTACATGTGTTTGACAGAACCTTTACATGTGTTTGACAGATCTGTTCTATGTGCTTGACAGAACTGTTATCTATGTTTGTCAGATCTGTTCTGTGTGTTTCACAGATATGTTCTATGTGTTTGACAGATCTGTTCTATGTGTTTGACAGATCTGTTCTATGTGTTTGACAGAAATGTTCTATGTGATTCACAGATCTGTTCTATGTGTTTGACAGAACTCTTCTATGTGTTTGACCGATCTGTTCTATGTGTTTGACAGAACTGTTCTATGTTTTTCACAGATCTGTTCTATATGTTTGACAGATCTGTTCTATGTGTTTGACAGAACTGTTCTATGTTTTTCACAGATCTGTTCTATATGTTTGACAGATCTGTTCTATGTGTTTGACAGAACTGTTCTATGTTTTTCACAGATCTGTTCTATATGTTTGACAGATCTGTTCTATGTGTTTGACAGATCTGTTCTATATGTTTGACAGATCTGTTCTATGTGTTTGACAGATCTGTTCTATGTGTTTGACAGAACTGTTCTATGTTTTTCACAGATCTGTTCTATATGTTTGACAGATCTGTTCTATGTGTTTGACAGAACTGTTCTATGTTTTTCACAGATCTGTTCTATATGTTTGACAGATCTGTTCTATGTGTTTGACAGAAGTGTTCTATGTTTTTGACAGACCTGTTCTATGTGTTTGACAGAAATGTTCTATGTGATTGACAGATCTGTTCTATGTGTTTGACAGATCTGTTTTATGTGTTTGACAGAACTGTTCTATGTTTTTGACAGATCTGTTCTATGTGTTTGACAGATCTGTTTTATGTGTTTGACAGATCTGTTCTACGTTTTTGACAGATCTGTTCTGTGTGTTTTACAGAACTGTTAGATGTGTTTGACAGATCTGTTTCACGTGTTTTACAGAACTCTTCTATGTGTTTGACAGAACTGTTCTGTGTGCTTGACAGAACTGTTCTGTATGTTTGAGAGATCTGTTCTATGTATTTGACAGATCTGTTCTATGTGTTTGACAGAAATGTTACATGTGTTTGACAGAACCTTTACATGTGTTTGACAGAACTGTTCTATGTGTTTGACAGATCTGTTCTATGTGTTTGACAGACCTGTTCTATGTGTTTGACAGAAATGTTCTATGTGTTTGACAGATCTGTTCTATGTGTTTGACAGATCTGTTCTATGTGTTTGACAGAACTGTTCTATGTGTTTGACAGATCTGTTCTATGTGTTTGACAGAAATGTTCTATATGATTGACAGATTTGTTCTATGTGTTTGACAGAACTGTTCTATGTGTTTGACAGAACTGTTCTATGTGTTTGACAGATCTGTTCTATGTGTTTGACAGAACTGTTCTATGTGTTTGACAGATCTGTTCCATGTGTTTGACAGAACTGTTCTATGTGTTTGACAGATCTGTTCTATGTGTTTGACAGAACTGTTCTATGTGTTTGACAGATCTGTTCTATGTGTTTGACAGAACTGTTCTATGTGTTTGACAGATCTGTTCCATGTGTTTGACAGAACTGTTCTATGTGTTTGACAGATCTGTTCTATGTGTTTGACAGAACTGTTCTATGTGTTTGACAGATCTGTTCTATGTGTTTGACAGAACTGTTCTATGTTTTTCACAGATCTGTTCTATATGTTTGACAGATCTGTTCTATGTGTTTGACAGAACTGTTCTATGTTTTTCACAGATCTGTTCTATATGTTTGACAGATCTGTTCTATGTGTTTGACAGAACTGTTCTATGTTTTTCACAGATCTGTTCTATATGTTTGACAGATCTGTTCTATGTGTTTGACAGAACTGTTCTATGTTTTTCACAGATCTGTTCTATATGTTTGACAGAACTGTTCTATGTGTTTGATTGATCTGTTACATGTGTTCGATAGAAACTTTACATGTGTTTGACCGATCTGTTCTATGTGTTTGACAGAACTGTTCTATGTTTTTCACAGATCTGTTCTATATGTTTGACAGATCTGTTCTATGTGTTTGACAGAACTGTTCTATGTTTTTCACAGATCTGTTCTATATGTTTGACAGATCTGTTCTATGTGTTTGACAGATCTGTTCTATGTGTTTAACAGAACTGTTCTATGTTTTTCACAGATCTGTTCTATATGTTTGACAGATCTGTTCTATGTGTTTGACAGATCTGTTCTATGTGTTTGACAGAACTGTTCTATGTGTTTGACAGATCTGTTCCATGTGTTTGACAGAACTGTTCTATGTGTTTGACAGATCTGTTCTATGTGTTTGACAGAACTGTTCTATGTGTTTGATAGATCTGTTACATGTGTTCGATAGAAACTTTACATGTGTTTGACCGATCTGTTCTATGTGTTTGACAGAACTGTTCTATGTTTTTCACAGATCTGTTCTATATGTTTGACAGATCTGTTCTATGTGTTTGACAGAACTGTTCTATGTGTTTGATAGATCTGTTACATGTGTTCGATAGAAACTTTACATGTGTTTGACCGATCTGTTCTATGTGTTTGACAGAACTGTTCTATGTTTTTCACAGATCTGTTCTATATGTTTGACAGATCTGTTCTATGTGTTTGACAGAACTGTTCTATGTTTTTCACAGATCTGTTCTATATGTTTGACAGATCTGTTCTATGTGTTTGACAGAAGTGTTCTATGTTTTTGACAGATCTGTTCTATGTGTTTGACAGAAATGTTCTATGTGATTGACAGATCTGTTCTATGTGTTTGACAGATCTGTTTTATGTGTTTGACAGAACTGTTCTATGTTGTTGACAGATCTGTTCTATGTGTTTGACAGATCTGTTTCACGTGTTTTACAGAACTCTTCTATGTGTTTGACAGAACTGTTCTGTGTGCTTGACAGAACTGTTCTGTATGTTTGAGAGATCTGTTCTATGTATTTGACAGATCTGTTCTATGTGTTTGACAGAAATGTTACATGTGTTTGACAGAACCTTTACATGTGTTTGACAGATCTGTTCTATGTGCTTGACAGAACTGTTCTCTATGTTTGTCAGATCTGTTCTGTTTGTTTGACAGATCTGTTCTATGTTTTTGACAGATCTGTTACATGTGTTTGACAGATCTGTTCTATGTGTTTGACAGATCTGTTCTATGTGTTTGACAGATCTGTTCTATGTGTTTAACAGAAATGTTCTATGTGTTTGACAGATCTGTTCTATGTGTTTGACAGATCTGTTCTATGTGATTGACAGATCTGTTCTATGTGTTTGACAGATCTGTTCTATGTGATTGACAGATCTGTTCTATGTGTTTGACAGATCTGTTTTATGTGTTTGACAGATCTGTTCTATGTGTTTGACAGAACTGTTCTATGTGTTTGACAGATCTGTTCTATGTGTTTGACAGAAATGTTCTATGTGATTCACAGATCTGTTCTATGTGTTTGACAGAACTATTCTATGTGTTTGACAGATCTGTTCTATGTGTTTGACAGATCTGTTCTATGTGTTTGACAGAACTGTTCTATGTGTTTGACAGATCTGTTCTATGTGTTTGACAGAACTGTTCTATGTGTTTGACAGATCTGTTCTATGTGTTTGACAGAACTGTTCTATGTGTTTGACAGATCTGTTCCATGTGTTTGACAGAACTGTTCTATGTGTTTGACAGAACTGTTCTATGTGTTTGACAGATCTGTTCTATGTGTTTGACAGATCTGTTCTATGTGTTTGACAGATCTGTTCTATGTGTTTGACAGAACTGTTCTATGTGTTTGACAGATCTGTTCCATGTGTTTGACAGAACTGTTCTATGTGTTTGACAGATTTGTTCTATGTGTTTGACAGATCTGTTCTATGTGTTTGACAGAACTGTTCTATGTGTTTGACAGATCTGTTCTATGTGTTTGACAGATCTGTTCTATGTGTTTGACAGAACTGTTCTATGTGTTTGACAGATCTGTTCCATGTGTTTGACAGAACTGTTCTATGTGTTTGACAGATCTGTTCCATGTGTTTGACAGAACTGTTCTATGTGTTTGACAGAACTGTTCTATGTGTTTGACAGAACTGTTCTATGTGTTTGACAGATTTGTTCTATGTGTTTGACAGAACTGTTCTATGTGTTTGACAGATCTGTTCTATGTGTTTGACAGAACTGTTCTATGTGTTTGATAGATCTGTTACATGTGTTCGATAGAAACTTTACATGTGTTTGACCGATCTGTTCTATGTGTTTGACAGAACTGTTCTATGTTTTTCACAGATCTGTTCTATATGTTTGACAGATCTGTTCTATGTGTTTGACAGAACTGTTCTATGTTTTTCACAGATCTGTTCTATATGTTTGACAGATCTGTTCAATGTGTTTGACAGAACTGTTCTATGTTTTTGACAGATCTGTTCTATGTGTTTGACAGAAATGTTCTATGTGATTGACAGATCTGTTCTATGTGTTTGACAGATCTGTTTTATGTGTTTGACAGAACTGTTCTATGTTTTTGACAGATCTGTTCTATGTGTTTGATAGATCTGTTTTATGTGTTTGACAGATCTGTTCTACGTTTTTGACAGATCTGTTCTGTGTGTTTTACAGAACTTTTAGATGTGTTTGACAGATCTGTTTCACGTGTTTTACAGAACTCTTCTATGTGTTTGACAGAACTGTTCTGTGTGCTTGACAGAACTGTTCTGTATGTTTGAGAGATCTGTTCTAAGTATTTGACAGATCTGTTCTATGTGTTTGACAGAAATGTTACATGTGTTTGACAGAACCTTTACATGTGTTTGACAGATCTGTTCTATGTGCTTGACAGAACTGTTCTCTATGTTTGTCAGATCTGTTCTGTGCGTTTGACAGATCTGTTCTATGTGTTTGACAGATCTGTTACATGTGTTTGACAGAACTGTTCTATGTGTTTGACAGATCTGTTCTATGTGTTTGACAGATCTGTTCTATGTGTTTGACAGAAATGTTCTATGTGTTTGACAGATCTGTTCTATGTGTTTGACAGATCTGTTCTATGTGTTTGACAGATCTGTTCTATGTGTTTGACAGAACTGTTCTATGTGTTTGACAGATCTGTTCTATGTGTTTGACAGAAATGTTCTATGTGATTGACAGATCTGTTCTATGTGTTTGACAGAACTGTTCTATGTGTTGACAGATCTGTTCTATGTGTTTGACAGAACTGTTCTATGTGTTTGACAGATCTGTTCTATGTGTTTGACAGAACTGTTCTATGTGTTTGACAGAACTGTTCTATGTTTTTGACAGATCTGTTCTATGTGTTTGACAGATCTGTTCTATGTGTTTGACAGATCTGTTCTATGTGTTTGACAGAACTGTTCTATGTGTTTGACAGATCTGTTACATGTGTTTGACAGAACTGTTCTATGTGTTTGACAGATCTGTTCTATGTGTTTGACAGATCTGTTCTATGTGTTTGACAGATCTGTTCTATGTGTTTGACAGATCTGTTCTATGTGTTTGACAGAACTGTTCTATGTGTTTGACAGATCTGTTCTATGTGTTTGACAGAACTGTTCTATGTGTTTGACAGATCTGTACAATGTGTTTGACAGAACTGTTCTATGTGTTTGACAGAACTGTTCTATGTGTTTGACAGATCTGTTCTATGTGTTTGACAGAACTGTTCTATGTGTTTGACAGATCTGTACAATGTGTTTGACAGAACTGTTCTATGTGTTTGACAGAACTGTTCTATGTGTTTGACAGATCTGTTCTATGTGTTTGACAGAACTGTTCTATGTGTTTGACAGATTTGTACCATGTGTTTGACAGAACTGTTCTATGTGTTTGACAGAACTGTTCTATGTGTTTGACAGATCTGTTCTATGTGTTTGACAGAACTGTTCTATGTGTTTGACAGATCTGTACAATGTGTTTGACAGAACTGTTCTATGTGTTTGACAGAACTGTTCTATGTGTTTGACAGATCTGTTCTATGTGTTTGACAGATCTGTTCTATGTGTTTGACAGATCTGTTCTATGTGTTTGACAGAAATGTTCTATGTGTTTAACAGATCTGTTCTATGTGTTTGACAGATCTGTTCTATGTGTTTGACAGAACTGTTCTATGTGTTTGACAGATCTGTTCTATGTGTTTGACAGAAATGTTCTATGTGATTGACAGATCTGTTCTATGTGTTTGACAGATCTGTTCTATGTGTTTGACAGATCTGTTCTATGTGTTTGACAGAACTGTTCTATGTGTTTGACAGATCTGTTCTATGTGTTTGACAGAACTGTTCTATGTGTTTGACAGAACTGTTCTATGTTTTTGACAGAACTGTTCTATGTGTTTGACAGAACTGTTCTATGTGTTTGACAGATCTGTTCTATGTGTTTGACAGAACTGTTCTATGTGTTTGACAGATCTGTTACATGTGTTTGACAGAACTGTTCTATGTGTTTGACAGATCTGTTCTATGTGTTTGACAGATCTGTTCTATGTGTTTGACAGATCTGTTCTATGTGTTTGACAGAAATGTTCTATGTGTTTGACAGATCTGTTCTATGTGTTTGACAGATCTGTTCTATGTGTTTGACAGATCTGTTCTACGTGTTTGACAGAACTGTTCTATGTGTTTGACAGATCTGTTCTATGTGTTTGACAGAAATGTTCTATGTGATTGACAGATCTGTTCTATGTGTTTGACAGAACTGTTCTATGTGTTGACAGATCTGTTCGATGTGTTTGACAGAACTGTTCTATGTGTTTGACAGATCTGTTCTATGTGTTTGACAGAACTGTTCTATGTGTTTGACAGAACTGTTCTATGTTTTTGACAGATCTGTTCTATGTGCTTGACAGATCTGTTCTATGTGTTTGACAGATCTGTTCTATGTGTTTGACAGATCTGTTCTATGTGTTTGACAGAACTGTTCTATGTGTTTGACAGATCTGTTACATGTGTTTGACAGAACTGTTCTATGTGTTTGACAGATCTGTTCTATGTGTTTGACAGATCTGTTCTATGTGTTTGACAGATCTGTTCTATGTGTTTGACAGAACTGTTCTATGTGTTTGACAGATCTGTTCTATGTGTTTGACAGAACTGTTCTATGTGTTTGACAGATCTGTACAATGTGTTTGACAGAACTGTTCTATGTGTTTGACAGAACTGTTCTATGTGTTTGACAGATCTGTTCTATGTGTTTGACAGAACTGTTCTATGTGTTTGACAGATCTGTACAATGTGTTTGACAGAACTGTTCTATGTGTTTGACAGAACTGTTCTATGTGTTTGACAGATCTGTTCTATGTGTTTGACAGAACTGTTCTATGTGTTTGACAGATCTGTACAATGTGTTTGACAGAACTGTTCTATGTGTTTGACAGAACTGTTCTATGTGTTTGACAGATCTGTTCTATGCGTTTGACAGAACTGTTCTATGTGTTTGACAGATCTGTACAATGTGTTTGACAGAACTGTTCTATGTGTTTGACAGAACTGTTCTATGTGTTTGACAGATCTGTTCTATGTGTTTGACAGATCTGTTCTATGTGTTTGACAGATCTGTTCTATGTGTTTGACAGAAATGTTCTATGTGTTTAACAGATCTGTTCTATGTGTTTGACAGATCTGTTCTATGTGTTTGACAGAACTGTTCTATGTGTTTGACAGAACTGTTCTATGTGTTTGACAGAAATGTTCTATGTGATTGACAGATCTGTTCTATGTGTTTGACAGAACTGTTCTATGTGTTTGACAGATCTGTTCTATGTGTTTGACAGAACTGTTTTATGTGTTTGACAGATCTGTTCTATGTGTTTGACAGAACTGTTCTATGTGTTTGACAGAACTGTTCTATGTTTTTGACAGAACTGTTCTATGTGTTTGACAGAACTGTTCTATGTGTTTGACAGATCTGTTCTATGTGTTTGACAGAACTGTTCTATGTGTTTGACAGATCTGTTACATGTGTTTGACAGAACTGTTCTATGTGTTTGACAGAACTGTTCTATGTGTTTGACAGATCTGTTCTGTGTGTTTGACAGAACTGTTCTATGTGTTTGATAGATCTGTTACATGTGTTCGATAGAAACTTTACATGTGTTTGACCGATCTGTTCCATGTGTTTGACAGAACTGTTCTATGTTTTTCACAGATCTGTTCTATATGTTTGACAGATCTGTTCTATGTGTTTGACAGAACTGTTCTATGTGTTTGATAGATCTGTTACATGTGTTCGATAGAAACTTTACATGTGTTTGACCGATCTGTTCTATGTGTTTGACAGAACTGTTCTATGTTTTTCACAGATCTGTTCTATATGTTTGACAGATCTGTTCTATGTGTTTGACAGAACTGTTCTATGTTTTTCACAGATCTGTTCTATATGTTTGACAGATCTGTTCTATGTGTTTGACAGAAGTGTTCTATGTTTTTGACAGATCTGTTCTATGTGTTTGACAGAAATGTTCTATGTGATTGACAGATCTGTTCTATGTGTTTGACAGATCTGTTTTATGTGTTTGACAGAACTGTTCTATGTTGTTGACAGATCTGTTCTATGTGTTTGACAGATCTGTTTCACGTGTTTTACAGAACTGTTCTATGTGTTTGACAGATCTGTTCTATGTGTTTGACAGAACTGTTCTATGTGTTTGATAGATCTGTTACATGTGTTCGATAGAAACTTTACATGTGTTTGACCGATCTGTTCTATGTGTTTGACAGAACTGTTCTATGTTTTTCACAGATCTGTTCTATATGTTTGACAGATCTGTTCTATGTGTTTGACAGAACTGTTCTATGTTTTTCACAGATCTGTTCTATATGTTTGACAGATCTGTTCAATGTGTTTGACAGAACTGTTCTATGTTTTTGACAGATCTGTTCTATGTGTTTGACAGAAATGTTCTATGTGATTGACAGATCTGTTCTATGTGTTTGACAGATCTGTTTTATGTGTTTGACAGAACTGTTCTATGTTTTTGACAGATCTGTTCTATGTGTTTGATAGATCTGTTTTATGTGTTTGACAGATCTGTTCTACGTTTTTGACAGATCTGTTCTGTGTGTTTTACAGAACTTTTAGATGTGTTTGACAGATCTGTTTCACGTGTTTTACAGAACTCTTCTATGTGTTTGACAGAACTGTTCTGTGTGCTTGACAGAACTGTTCTGTATGTTTGAGAGATCTGTTCTAAGTATTTGACAGATCTGTTCTATGTGTTTGACAGAAATGTTACATGTGTTTGACAGAACCTTTACATGTGTTTGACAGATCTGTTCTATGTGCTTGACAGAACTGTTCTCTATGTTTGTCAGATCTGTTCTGTGCGTTTGACAGATCTGTTCTATGTGTTTGACAGATCTGTTACATGTGTTTGACAGAACTGTTCTATGTGTTTGACAGATCTGTTCTATGTGTTTGACAGATCTGTTCTATGTGTTTGACAGAAATGTTCTATGTGTTTGACAGATCTGTTCTATGTGTTTGACAGATCTGTTCTATGTGTTTGACAGATCTGTTCTATGTGTTTGACAGAACTGTTCTATGTGTTTGACAGATCTGTTCTATGTGTTTGACAGAAATGTTCTATGTGATTGACAGATCTGTTCTATGTGTTTGACAGAACTGTTCTATGTGTTGACAGATCTGTTCTATGTGTTTGACAGAACTGTTCTATGTGTTTGACAGATCTGTTCTATGTGTTTGACAGAAGTGTTCTATGTGTTTGACAGAACTGTTCTATGTTTTTGACAGATCTGTTCTATGTGTTTGACAGATCTGTTCTATGTGTTTGACAGATCTGTTCTATGTGTTTGACAGATCTGTTCTATGTGTTTGACAGAACTGTTCTATGTGTTTGACAGATCTGTTACATGTGTTTGACAGAACTGTTCTATGTGTTTGACAGATCTGTTCTATGTGTTTGACAGATCTGTTCTATGTGTTTGACAGATCTGTTCTATGTGTTTGACAGATCTGTTCTATGTGTTTGACAGAACTGTTCTATGTGTTTGACAGATCTGTTCTATGTGTTTGACAGAACTGTTCTATGTGTTTGACAGATCTGTACAATGTGTTTGACAGAACTGTTCTATGTGTTTGACAGAACTGTTCTATGTGTTTGACAGATCTGTTCTATGTGTTTGACAGAACTGTACAATGTGTTTGACAGATCTGTTCTATGTGTTTGACAGAACTGTTCTATGTGTTTGACAGATCTGTTCTATGTGTTTGACAGAACTGTTCTATGTGTTTGACAGAACTGTTCTATGTTTTTGACAGAACTGTTCTATGTGTTTGACAGAACTGTTCTATGTGTTTGACAGATCTGTTCTATGTGTTTGACAGATCTGTTCTATGTGTTTGACAGAACTGTTCTATGTGTTTGACAGATCTGTACAATGTGTTTGACAGAACTGTTCTATGTGTTTGACAGAACTGTTCTATGTGTTTGACAGATCTGTTCTATGTGTTTGACAGATCTGTTCTATGTGTTTGACAGAAATGTTCTATGTGTTTAACAGATCTGTTCTATGTGTTTGACAGATCTGTTCTATGTGTTTGACAGAACTGTTCTATGTGTTTGACAGAACTGTTCTATGTGTTTGACAGATCTGTTCTATGTGTTTGACAGAACTGTTCTATGTGTTTGACAGAACTGTTCTATGTTTTTGACAGAACTGTTCTATGTGTTTGACAGAACTGTTCTATGTGTTTGACAGATCTGTTCTATGTGTTTGACAGAACTGTTCTATGTGTTTGACAGATCTGTTACATGTGTTTGACAGAACTGTTCTATGTGTTTGACAGAACTGTTCTATGTGTTTGACAGATCTGTTCTGTGTGTTTGACAGAACTGTTCTATGTGTTTGATAGATCTGTTACATGTGTTCGATAGAAACTTTACATGTGTTTGACCGATCTGTTCTATGTGTTTGACAGAACTGTTCTATGTTTTTCACAGATCTGTTCTATATGTTTGACAGATCTGTTCTATGTGTTTGACAGAACTGTTCTATGTGTTTGATAGATCTGTTACATGTGTTCGATAGAAACTTTACATGTGTTTGACCGATCTGTTCTATGTGTTTGACAGAACTGTTCTATGTTTTTCACAGATCTGTTCTATATGTTTGACAGATCTGTTCTATGTGTTTGACAGAACTGTTCTATGTTTTTCACAGATCTGTTCTATATGTTTGACAGATCTGTTCTATGTGTTTGACAGAAGTGTTCTATGTTTTTGACAGATCTGTTCTATGTGTTTGACAGAAATGTTCTATGTGATTGACAGATCTGTTCTATGTGTTTGACAGATCTGTTTTATGTGTTTGACAGAACTGTTCTATGTTGTTGACAGATCTGTTCTATGTGTTTGACAGATCTGTTTCACGTGTTTTACAGAACTCTTCTATGTGTTTGACAGAACTGTTCTGTGTGCTTGACAGAACTGTTCTGTATGTTTGAGAGATCTGTTCTATGTATTTGACAGATCTGTTCTATGTGTTTGACAGAAATGTTACATGTGTTTGACAGAACCTTTACATGTGTTTGACAGATCTGTTCTATGTGCTTGACAGAACTGTTCTCTATGTTTGTCAGATCTGTTCTGTTTGTTTGACAGATCTGTTCTATGTTTTTGACAGATCTGTTACATGTGTTTGACAGATCTGTTCTATTTGTTTGACAGATCTGTTCTATGTGTTTAACAGAAATGTTCTATGTGTTTGACAGATCTGTTCTATGTGTTTGACAGATCTGTTCTATGTGATTGACAGATCTGTTCTATGTGTTTGACAGATCTGTTCTATGTGATTGACAGATCTGTTCTATGTGTTTGACAGATCTGTTTTATGTGTTTGACAGATCTGTTCTATGTGTTTGACAGAACTGTTCTATGTGTTTGACAGATCTGTTCTATGTGTTTGACAGAAATGTTCTATGTGATTCACAGATCTGTTCTATGTGTTTGACAGAACTATTCTATGTGTTTGACAGATCTGTTCTATGTGTTTGACAGATCTGTTCTATGTGTTTGACAGAACTGTTCTATGTGTTTGACAGATCTGTTCTATGTGTTTGACAGAACTGTTCTATGTGTTTGACAGATCTGTTCTATGTGTTTGACAGAACTGTTCTATGTGTTTGACAGATCTGTTCCATGTGTTTGACAGAACTGTTCTATGTGTTTGACAGAACTGTTCTATGTGTTTGACAGATCTGTTCTATGTGTTTGACAGATCTGTTCTATGTGTTTGACAGATCTGTTCTATGTGTTTGACAGAACTGTTCTATGTGTTTGACAGATCTGTTCCATGTGTTTGACAGAACTGTTCTATGTGTTTGACAGATTTGTTCTATGTGTTTGACAGATCTGTTCTATGTGTTTGACAGAACTGTTCTATGTGTTTGACAGATCTGTTCTATGTGTTTGACAGATCTGTTCTATGTGTTTGACAGAACTGTTCTATGTGTTTGACAGATCTGTTCCATGTGTTTGACAGAACTGTTCTATGTGTTTGACAGATCTGTTCCATGTGTTTGACAGAACTGTTCTATGTGTTTGACAGAACTGTTCTATGTGTTTGACAGAACTGTTCTATGTGTTTGACAGATTTGTTCTATGTGTTTGACAGAACTGTTCTATGTGTTTGACAGATCTGTTCTATATGTTTGACAGATCTGTTCTATGTGTTTGACAGAACTGTTCTATGTTTTTCACAGATCTGTTCTATATGTTTGACAGATCTGTTCTATGTGTTTGACAGAACTGTTCTATGTTTTGACAGATCTGTTCTATGTGTTTGACAGAAATGTTCTATGTGATTGACAGATCTGTTCTATGTGTTTGACAGATCTGTTTTATGTGTTTGACAGAACTGTTCTATGTTTTTGACAGATCTGTTCTATGTGTTTGATAGATCTGTTTTATGTGTTTGACAGATCTGTTCTACGTTTTTGACAGATCTGTTCTGTGTGTTTTACAGAACTTTTAGATGTGTTTGACAGATCTGTTTCACGTGTTTTACAGAACTCTTCTATGTGTTTGACAGAACTGTTCTGTGTGCTTGACAGAACTGTTCTGTATGTTTGAGAGATCTGTTCTAAGTATTTGACAGATCTGTTCTATGTGTTTGACAGAAATGTTACATGTGTTTGACAGAACCTTTACATGTGTTTGGCAGATCTGTTCTATGTGCTTGACAGAACTGTTCTCTATGTTTGTCAGATCTGTTCTGTGCGTTTGACAGATCTGTTCTATGTGTTTGACAGATCTGTTACATGTTTTTGACAGAACTGTTCTATGTGTTTGACAGATCTGTTCTATGTGTTTGACAGATCTGTTCTATGTGTTTGACAGATCTGTTCTATGTGTTTGACAGAAATGTTCTATGTGTTTGACAGATCTGTTCTATGTGTTTGACAGATCTGTTCTATGTGTTTGACAGATCTGTTCTATGTGTTTGACAGAACTGTTCTATGTGTTTGACAGATCTGTTCTATGTGTTTGACAGAAATGTTCTATGTGATTGACAGATCTGTTCTATGTGTTTGACAGAACTGTTCTATGTGTTTGACAGATCTGTTCTATGTGTTTGACAGAACTGTTCTATGTGTTTGACAGATCTGTTCTATGTGTTTGACAGAACTGTTCTATGTGTTTGACAGAACTGTTCTATGTTTTTGACAGATCTGTTCTATGTGTTTGACAGATCTGTTCTATGTGTTTGACAGATCTGTTCTATGTGTTTGACAGATCTGTTCTATGTGTTTGACAGAACTGTTCTATGTGTTTGACAGATCTGTTACATGTGTTTGACAGAACTGTTCTATGTGTTTGACAGATCTGTTCTATGTGTTTGACAGATCTGTTCTATGTGTTTGACAGATCTGTTCTATGTGTTTGACAGATCTGTTCTATGTGTTTGACAGAACTGTTCTATGTGTTTGACAGATCTGTTCTATGTGTTTGACAGAACTGTTCTATGTGTTTGACAGAACTGTTCTATGTGTTTGACCGATCTGTTCTATGTGTTTGACAGAACTGTTCTATGTGTTTGACAGATCTGTTCTATGTGTTTGACAGAAATGTTCTATGTGATTCACAGATCTGTTCTATGTGTTTGACAGATCTGTTCTATGTGTTTGACAGAACTGTTCTATGTGTTTGACAGAACTGTTCTATGTGTTTGACAGATCTGTTCTATGTGATTGACAGATCTGTTCTATGTGTTTGACAGAACTGTTCTATGTTGTTGACAGATCTGCTCTATGTGTTTGACAGATCTGTTTCACGTGTTTTACAGAACTCTTCTATGTGTTTGACAGAACTGTTCTGTGTGCTTGACAGAACTGTTCTGTATGTTTGAGAGATCTGTTCTATGTATTTGACAGATCTGTTCTATGTGTTTGACAGAAATGTTACATGTGTTTGACAGAACCTTTACATGTGTTTGACAGATCTGTTCTATGTGCTTGACAGAACTGTTCTCTATGTTTGTCAGATCTGTTCTGTGTGTTTGACAGATCTGTTCGATGTTTTTGACAGATCTGTTACATGTGTTTGACAGATCTGTTACATGTGTTTGACAGATCTGTTCTATGTGCTTGACAGATCTGTTCTATGTGTTTGACAGAAATGTTCTATGTGTTTGACAGATCTGTTCTATGTGTTTGACAGATCTGTTTTATGTGTTTGACAGAACTGTTCTATGTTTTTGACAGATCTGTTCTATGTGTTTGACAGATCTGTTTTCTGTGTTTGACAGATATGTTCTACGTTTTTGACAGATCTGTTCTGTGTGTTAGACAGAACTGTTAGATGTGTTTGACAGATCTGTTTCATGTGTTTTACAGAACTCTTCTATGTGTTTGACAGAACTGTTCTGTGTGCTTGACAGAACTGTTCTGTATGTTTGAGAGATCTGTTCTATGTATTTGACAGATCTGTTCTATGTGTTTGACAGAAATGTTACATGTGTTTGACAGAACCTTTACATGTGTTTGACAGATCTGTTCTATGTGCTTGACAGAACTGTTATCTATGTTTGTCAGATCTGTTCTGTGTGTTTGACAGATCTGTTGTATGTGTTTGACAGATCTGTTACATGTGTTTGACAGAACTGTTCTATGTGTTTGACAGATCTGTTCTATGTGTTTGACAGATCTGTTCTATGAGTTTGACAGATCTGTTCTATGTGTTTGATAGAACTGTTCTATGTGTTTGACAGATCTGTTCTATGTGTTTGACAGAACTGTTCTATGTGTTTGACAGATCTGTTCTATGTGTTTGACAGAACTGTTCTATGTGTTTGACCGATCTGTATTATGTGTTTGACAGAACTGTTCTATGTTTTTCACAGATCTGTTCTATATGTTTGACAGATCTGTTCTATGTGTTTGACAGAACTGTTCTATGTTTTTCACAGATCTGTTCTATATGTTTGACAGATCTGTTCTATGTGTTTGACAGATCTGTTCTATGTGTTTGACAGAACTGTTCTATGTTTTTCACAGATCTGATCTATATGTTTGACAGATCTGTTCTATGTGTTTGACAGTTCTGTTCTATGTGTTTGACAGAACTGTTCTATGTTTTTCACAGATCTGTTCTATGTGTTTGACAGATCTGTTTTATGTGTTTTACAGAACTCTTCTATGTGTTTGACAGAACTGTTCTGTGTGCTTGACAGAACTGTTCTGTATGTTTGAGAGATCTGTTCTATGTATTTGACAGATCTGTTCTATGTGTTTGACAGAAATGTTACATGTGTTTGACAGATCTGTTCTGTATGTTTGAGAGATCTGTTCTATGTATTTGACAGATCTGTTCTATGTTTTTGACAGATCTGTTCTATGTGTTTGACAGAAATGTTCTATGTGATTGACAGATCTGTTCTATGTGTTTGACAGATCTGTTTTATGTGTTTGACAGAACTGTTCTATGTTTTTGACAGATCTGTTCTATGTGTTTGACAGATCTGTTTCACGTGTTTTACAGAACTCTTCTATGTGTTTGACAGAACTGTTCTGTGTGCTTGACAGAACTGTTCTGTATGTTTGAGAGATCTGTTCTATGTATTTGACAGATCTGTTTTATGTGTTTGACAGAAATGTTACATGTGTTTGACAGATCTGTTCTATGTGCTTGACAGAACTGTTCTCTATGTTTGTCAGATCTGTTCTGTGTGTTTGACAGATCTGTTCTATGTGTTTGACAGATCTGTTACATGTGTTTGACAGAACTGTTCTATGTGTTTGACAGATCTGTTCTATGTGTTTGACAGATCTGTTCTATGTGTTTGACAGATCTGTTCTATGTGTTTGACAGAAATGTTCTATGTGTTTGACAGATCTGTTCTATGTGTTTGACAGATCTGTTCTATGTGTTTGACAGAACTGTTCTATGTGTTTGACAGATCTGTTTCACGTGTTTTACAGAACTGTTCTATGTGTTTGACAGATCTGTTCTATGTGTTTGACAGAACTGTTCTATGTGTTTGATAGATCTGTTACATGTGTTCGATAGAAACTTTACATGTGTTTGACCGATCTGTTCTATGTGTTTGACAGAACTGTTCTATGTTTTTCACAGATCTGTTCTATATGTTTGACAGATCTGTTCTATGTGTTTGACAGAACTGTTCTATGTTTTTCACAGATCTGTTCTATATGTTTGACAGATCTGTTCAATGTGTTTGACAGAACTGTTCTATGTTTTTGACAGATCTGTTCTATGTGTTTGACAGAAATGTTCTATGTGATTGACAGATCTGTTCTATGTGTTTGACAGATCTGTTTTATGTGTTTGACAGAACTGTTCTATGTTTTTGACAGATCTGTTCTATGTGTTTGATAGATCTGTTTTATGTGTTTGACAGATCTGTTCTACGTTTTTGACAGATCTGTTCTGTGTGTTTTACAGAACTTTTAGATGTGTTTGACAGATCTGTTTCACGTGTTTTACAGAACTCTTCTATGTGTTTGACAGAACTGTTCTGTGTGCTTGACAGAACTGTTCTGTATGTTTGAGAGATCTGTTCTAAGTATTTGACAGATCTGTTCTATGTGTTTGACAGAAATGTTACATGTGTTTGACAGAACCTTTACATGTGTTTGACAGATCTGTTCTATGTGCTTGACAGAACTGTTCTCTATGTTTGTCAGATCTGTTCTGTGCGTTTGACAGATCTGTTCTATGTGTTTGACAGATCTGTTACATGTGTTTGACAGAACTGTTCTATGTGTTTGACAGATCTGTTCTATGTGTTTGACAGATCTGTTCTATGTGTTTGACAGAAATGTTCTATGTGTTTGACAGATCTGTTCTATGTGTTTGACAGATCTGTTCTATGTGTTTGACAGATCTGTTCTATGTGTTTGACAGAACTGTTCTATGTGTTTGACAGATCTGTTCTATGTGTTTGACAGAAATGTTCTATGTGATTGACAGATCTGTTCTATGTGTTTGACAGAACTGTTCTATGTGTTGACAGATCTGTTCTATGTGTTTGACAGAACTGTTCTATGTGTTTGACAGATCTGTTCTATGTGTTTGACAGAAGTGTTCTATGTGTTTGACAGAACTGTTCTATGTTTTTGACAGATCTGTTCTATGTGTTTGACAGATCTGTTCTATGTGTTTGACAGATCTGTTCTATGTGTTTGACAGATCTGTTCTATGTGTTTGACAGAACTGTTCTATGTGTTTGACAGATCTGTTACATGTGTTTGACAGAACTGTTCTATGTGTTTGACAGATCTGTTCTATGTGTTTGACAGATCTGTTCTATGTGTTTGACAGATCTGTTCTATGTGTTTGACAGATCTGTTCTATGTGTTTGACAGAACTGTTCTATGTGTTTGACAGATCTGTTCTATGTGTTTGACAGAACTGTTCTATGTGTTTGACAGATCTGTACAATGTGTTTGACAGAACTGTTCTATGTGTTTGACAGAACTGTTCTATGTGTTTGACAGATCTGTTCTATGTGTTTGACAGAACTGTACAATGTGTTTGACAGATCTGTTCTATGTGTTTGACAGAACTGTTCTATGTGTTTGACAGATCTGTTCTATGTGTTTGACAGAACTGTTCTATGTGTTTGACAGAACTGTTCTATGTTTTTGACAGAACTGTTCTATGTGTTTGACAGAACTGTTCTATGTGTTTGACAGATCTGTTCTATGTGTTTGACAGATCTGTTCTATGTGTTTGACAGAACTGTTCTATGTGTTTGACAGATCTGTACAATGTGTTTGACAGAACTGTTCTATGTGTTTGACAGAACTGTTCTATGTGTTTGACAGATCTGTTCTATGTGTTTGACAGATCTGTTCTATGTGTTTGACAGAAATGTTCTATGTGTTTAACAGATCTGTTCTATGTGTTTGACAGATCTGTTCTATGTGTTTGACAGAACTGTTCTATGTGTTTGACAGAACTGTTCTATGTGTTTGACAGATCTGTTCTATGTGTTTGACAGAACTGTTCTATGTGTTTGACAGAACTGTTCTATGTTTTTGACAGAACTGTTCTATGTGTTTGACAGAACTGTTCTATGTGTTTGACAGATCTGTTCTATGTGTTTGACAGAACTGTTCTATGTGTTTGACAGATCTGTTACATGTGTTTGACAGAACTGTTCTATGTGTTTGACAGAACTGTTCTATGTGTTTGACAGATCTGTTCTGTGTGTTTGACAGAACTGTTCTATGTGTTTGATAGATCTGTTACATGTGTTCGATAGAAACTTTACATGTGTTTGACCGATCTGTTCTATGTGTTTGACAGAACTGTTCTATGTTTTTCACAGATCTGTTCTATATGTTTGACAGATCTGTTCTATGTGTTTGACAGAACTGTTCTATGTGTTTGATAGATCTGTTACATGTGTTCGATAGAAACTTTACATGTGTTTGACCGATCTGTTCTATGTGTTTGACAGAACTGTTCTATGTTTTTCACAGATCTGTTCTATATGTTTGACAGATCTGTTCTATGTGTTTGACAGAACTGTTCTATGTTTTTCACAGATCTGTTCTATATGTTTGACAGATCTGTTCTATGTGTTTGACAGAAGTGTTCTATGTTTTTGACAGATCTGTTCTATGTGTTTGACAGAAATGTTCTATGTGATTGACAGATCTGTTCTATGTGTTTGACAGATCTGTTTTATGTGTTTGACAGAACTGTTCTATGTTGTTGACAGATCTGTTCTATGTGTTTGACAGATCTGTTTCACGTGTTTTACAGAACTCTTCTATGTGTTTGACAGAACTGTTCTGTGTGCTTGACAGAACTGTTCTGTATGTTTGAGAGATCTGTTCTATGTATTTGACAGATCTGTTCTATGTGTTTGACAGAAATGTTACATGTGTTTGACAGAACCTTTACATGTGTTTGACAGATCTGTTCTATGTGCTTGACAGAACTGTTCTCTATGTTTGTCAGATCTGTTCTGTTTGTTTGACAGATCTGTTCTATGTTTTTGACAGATCTGTTACATGTGTTTGACAGATCTGTTCTATTTGTTTGACAGATCTGTTCTATGTGTTTAACAGAAATGTTCTATGTGTTTGACAGATCTGTTCTATGTGTTTGACAGATCTGTTCTATGTGATTGACAGATCTGTTCTATGTGTTTGACAGATCTGTTCTATGTGATTGACAGATCTGTTCTATGTGTTTGACAGATCTGTTTTATGTGTTTGACAGATCTGTTCTATGTGTTTGACAGAACTGTTCTATGTGTTTGACAGATCTGTTCTATGTGTTTGACAGAAATGTTCTATGTGATTCACAGATCTGTTCTATGTGTTTGACAGAACTATTCTATGTGTTTGACAGATCTGTTCTATGTGTTTGACAGATCTGTTCTATGTGTTTGACAGAACTGTTCTATGTGTTTGACAGATCTGTTCTATGTGTTTGACAGAACTGTTCTATGTGTTTGACAGATCTGTTCTATGTGTTTGACAGAACTGTTCTATGTGTTTGACAGATCTGTTCCATGTGTTTGACAGAACTGTTCTATGTGTTTGACAGAACTGTTCTATGTGTTTGACAGATCTGTTCTATGTGTTTGACAGATCTGTTCTATGTGTTTGACAGATCTGTTCTATGTGTTTGACAGAACTGTTCTATGTGTTTGACAGATCTGTTCCATGTGTTTGACAGAACTGTTCTATGTGTTTGACAGATTTGTTCTATGTGTTTGACAGATCTGTTCTATGTGTTTGACAGAACTGTTCTATGTGTTTGACAGATCTGTTCTATGTGTTTGACAGATCTGTTCTATGTGTTTGACAGAACTGTTCTATGTGTTTGACAGATCTGTTCCATGTGTTTGACAGAACTGTTCTATGTGTTTGACAGATCTGTTCCATGTGTTTGACAGAACTGTTCTATGTGTTTGACAGAACTGTTCTATGTGTTTGACAGAACTGTTCTATGTGTTTGACAGATTTGTTCTATGTGTTTGACAGAACTGTTCTATGTGTTTGACAGATCTGTTCTATATGTTTGACAGATCTGTTCTATGTGTTTGACAGAACTGTTCTATGTTTTTCACAGATCTGTTCTATATGTTTGACAGATCTGTTCTATGTGTTTGACAGAACTGTTCTATGTTTTGACAGATCTGTTCTATGTGTTTGACAGAAATGTTCTATGTGATTGACAGATCTGTTCTATGTGTTTGACAGATCTGTTTTATGTGTTTGACAGAACTGTTCTATGTTTTTGACAGATCTGTTCTATGTGTTTGATAGATCTGTTTTATGTGTTTGACAGATCTGTTCTACGTTTTTGACAGATCTGTTCTGTGTGTTTTACAGAACTTTTAGATGTGTTTGACAGATCTGTTTCACGTGTTTTACAGAACTCTTCTATGTGTTTGACAGAACTGTTCTGTGTGCTTGACAGAACTGTTCTGTATGTTTGAGAGATCTGTTCTAAGTATTTGACAGATCTGTTCTATGTGTTTGACAGAAATGTTACATGTGTTTGACAGAACCTTTACATGTGTTTGGCAGATCTGTTCTATGTGCTTGACAGAACTGTTCTCTATGTTTGTCAGATCTGTTCTGTGCGTTTGACAGATCTGTTCTATGTGTTTGACAGATCTGTTACATGTTTTTGACAGAACTGTTCTATGTGTTTGACAGATCTGTTCTATGTGTTTGACAGATCTGTTCTATGTGTTTGACAGATCTGTTCTATGTGTTTGACAGAAATGTTCTATGTGTTTGACAGATCTGTTCTATGTGTTTGACAGATCTGTTCTATGTGTTTGACAGATCTGTTCTATGTGTTTGACAGAACTGTTCTATGTGTTTGACAGATCTGTTCTATGTGTTTGACAGAAATGTTCTATGTGATTGACAGATCTGTTCTATGTGTTTGACAGAACTGTTCTATGTGTTTGACAGATCTGTTCTATGTGTTTGACAGAACTGTTCTATGTGTTTGACAGATCTGTTCTATGTGTTTGACAGAACTGTTCTATGTGTTTGACAGAACTGTTCTATGTTTTTGACAGATCTGTTCTATGTGTTTGACAGATCTGTTCTATGTGTTTGACAGATCTGTTCTATGTGTTTGACAGATCTGTTCTATGTGTTTGACAGAACTGTTCTATGTGTTTGACAGATCTGTTACATGTGTTTGACAGAACTGTTCTATGTGTTTGACAGATCTGTTCTATGTGTTTGACAGATCTGTTCTATGTGTTTGACAGATCTGTTCTATGTGTTTGACAGATCTGTTCTATGTGTTTGACAGAACTGTTCTATGTGTTTGACAGATCTGTTCTATGTGTTTGACAGAACTGTTCTATGTGTTTGACAGAACTGTTCTATGTGTTTGACCGATCTGTTCTATGTGTTTGACAGAACTGTTCTATGTGTTTGACAGATCTGTTCTATGTGTTTGACAGAAATGTTCTATGTGATTCACAGATCTGTTCTATGTGTTTGACAGATCTGTTCTATGTGTTTGACAGAACTGTTCTATGTGTTTGACAGAACTGTTCTATGTGTTTGACAGATCTGTTCTATGTGATTGACAGATCTGTTCTATGTGTTTGACAGAACTGTTCTATGTTGTTGACAGATCTGCTCTATGTGTTTGACAGATCTGTTTCACGTGTTTTACAGAACTCTTCTATGTGTTTGACAGAACTGTTCTGTGTGCTTGACAGAACTGTTCTGTATGTTTGAGAGATCTGTTCTATGTATTTGACAGATCTGTTCTATGTGTTTGACAGAAATGTTACATGTGTTTGACAGAACCTTTACATGTGTTTGACAGATCTGTTCTATGTGCTTGACAGAACTGTTCTCTATGTTTGTCAGATCTGTTCTGTGTGTTTGACAGATCTGTTCGATGTTTTTGACAGATCTGTTACATGTGTTTGACAGATCTGTTACATGTGTTTGACAGATCTGTTCTATGTGCTTGACAGATCTGTTCTATGTGTTTGACAGAAATGTTCTATGTGTTTGACAGATCTGTTCTATGTGTTTGACAGATCTGTTTTATGTGTTTGACAGAACTGTTCTATGTTTTTGACAGATCTGTTCTATGTGTTTGACAGATCTGTTTTCTGTGTTTGACAGATATGTTCTACGTTTTTGACAGATCTGTTCTGTGTGTTAGACAGAACTGTTAGATGTGTTTGACAGATCTGTTTCATGTGTTTTACAGAACTCTTCTATGTGTTTGACAGAACTGTTCTGTGTGCTTGACAGAACTGTTCTGTATGTTTGAGAGATCTGTTCTATGTATTTGACAGATCTGTTCTATGTGTTTGACAGAAATGTTACATGTGTTTGACAGAACCTTTACATGTGTTTGACAGATCTGTTCTATGTGCTTGACAGAACTGTTATCTATGTTTGTCAGATCTGTTCTGTGTGTTTGACAGATCTGTTGTATGTGTTTGACAGATCTGTTACATGTGTTTGACAGAACTGTTCTATGTGTTTGACAGATCTGTTCTATGTGTTTGACAGATCTGTTCTATGAGTTTGACAGATCTGTTCTATGTGTTTGATAGAACTGTTCTATGTGTTTGACAGATCTGTTCTATGTGTTTGACAGAACTGTTCTATGTGTTTGACAGATCTGTTCTATGTGTTTGACAGAACTGTTCTATGTGTTTGACCGATCTGTATTATGTGTTTGACAGAACTGTTCTATGTTTTTCACAGATCTGTTCTATATGTTTGACAGATCTGTTCTATGTGTTTGACAGAACTGTTCTATGTTTTTCACAGATCTGTTCTATATGTTTGACAGATCTGTTCTATGTGTTTGACAGATCTGTTCTATGTGTTTGACAGAACTGTTCTATGTTTTTCACAGATCTGATCTATATGTTTGACAGATCTGTTCTATGTGTTTGACAGTTCTGTTCTATGTGTTTGACAGAACTGTTCTATGTTTTTCACAGATCTGTTCTATGTGTTTGACAGATCTGTTTTATGTGTTTTACAGAACTCTTCTATGTGTTTGACAGAACTGTTCTGTGTGCTTGACAGAACTGTTCTGTATGTTTGAGAGATCTGTTCTATGTATTTGACAGATCTGTTCTATGTGTTTGACAGAAATGTTACATGTGTTTGACAGATCTGTTCTGTATGTTTGAGAGATCTGTTCTATGTATTTGACAGATCTGTTCTATGTTTTTGACAGATCTGTTCTATGTGTTTGACAGAAATGTTCTATGTGATTGACAGATCTGTTCTATGTGTTTGACAGATCTGTTTTATGTGTTTGACAGAACTGTTCTATGTTTTTGACAGATCTGTTCTATGTGTTTGACAGATCTGTTTCACGTGTTTTACAGAACTCTTCTATGTGTTTGACAGAACTGTTCTGTGTGCTTGACAGAACTGTTCTGTATGTTTGAGAGATCTGTTCTATGTATTTGACAGATCTGTTTTATGTGTTTGACAGAAATGTTACATGTGTTTGACAGATCTGTTCTATGTGCTTGACAGAACTGTTCTCTATGTTTGTCAGATCTGTTCTGTGTGTTTGACAGATCTGTTCTATGTGTTTGACAGATCTGTTACATGTGTTTGACAGAACTGTTCTATGTGTTTGACAGATCTGTTCTATGTGTTTGACAGATCTGTTCTATGTGTTTGACAGATCTGTTCTATGTGTTTGACAGAAATGTTCTATGTGTTTGACAGATCTGTTCTATGTGTTTGACAGATCTGTTCTATGTGTTTGACAGAACTGTTCTATGTGTTTGACAGATCTGTTCTATGTGTTTGACAGAAATGTTCTATGTGATTGACAGATCTGTTCTATGTGTTTGACAGAACTGTTCTATGTGTTTGACAGATCTGTTCTATGTGTTTGACAGAACTGTTCTATGTGTTTGACAGATCTGTTCTATGTGTTTGACAGAACTGTTCTATGTGTTTGACAGAACTGTTCTATGTGTTTGACAGATCTGTTCTATGTGTTTGACAGAACTGTTCTATGTGTTTGACAGATCTGTTCCATGTGTTTGACAGATCTGTTCTATGTGTTTGACAGATCTGTTCTATGTGTTTGACAGATCTGTTCTCTGTGTTTGACAGAACTGTTCTATGTGTTTGATAGATCTGTTACATGTGTTCGATAGAAACTTTACATGTGTTTGACCGATCTGTTCTATGTGTTTGACAGAACTGTTCTATGTTTTTCACAGATCTGTTCTATAAGTTTGACAGATCTGTTCTATGTGTTTGACAGAACAGTTCTATGTTTTTCACAGATCTGTTCTATATGTTTGACCGATCTGTTCTGTGTGTTTGACAGATCTGTTCTATGTGTTTGACAGAACTGTTCTATGTTTTTCACAGATCTGTTCTATATGTTTGACAGATCTGTTCCATGTGTTTGACAGAACTGTTCTATGTTTTTCACAGATCTGTTCTATATGTTTGACAGATCTGTTCTATGTGTTTGACAGAACTGTTCTATGTTTTTGACAGATCTGTTCTATGTGTTTGACAGAAATGTTCTATGTGATTGACAGATCTGTTCTATGTGTTTGACAGATCTGTTCTATGTGTTTGACAGATCTGTTCTATGTGTTTGACAGATCTGTTCTATGTGTTTGACAGATCTGTTCTATGTGTTTGACAGATCTGTTCCATGTGTTTGACAGAACTGTTCTATGTGTTTGACAGATCTGTTCTATGTGTTTGACAGATCTGTTCTATGTGTTTGACAGAACTGTTCTATGTGTTTGACAGATCTGTTCTATGTGTTTGACAGATCTGTTCTATGTGTTTGGCAGAACTGTTCTATGTGTTTGACAGATCTGTTCTATGTGTTTGACAGAACTGTTCTATGTGTTTGACAGATCTGTTCAATGTGTTTGACAGAACTGTTCTATGTGTTTCACAGATCTGTTCCATGTGTTTGACAGAACTGTTCTATGTGTTTGACAGAACTGTTCTATGTGTTTGACAGATCTGTTCTATGTGTTTGACAGAACTGTTCTATGTGTTTGACAGATCTGTTCCATGTGTTTGACAGAACTGTTCTATGTGTTTGACAGAACTGTTCTATGTGTTTGACAGATCTGTTCTATGTGTTTGACAGAACTGTTATATGTGTTTGACAGATCTGTTCTATGTGTTTGACAGAACTGTTCTATGTGTTTGACAGAACTGTTCTATGTGTTTCATAGATCTGTTACATGTGTTCGATAGAAACTTTACATGTGTTTGACCGATCTGTTCTATGTGTTTGACAGAACTGTTCTGTTTTTCACAGATCTGTTCTATATGTTTGACAGATCTGTTCTATGTGTTTGACAGAACTGTTCTATGTTTTTCACAGATCTGTTCTATATGTTTGACAGATCTGTTCTATGTGTTTGACAGATCTGTTCTATGTGTTTGACAGAACTGTTCTATGTTTTTCACAGATCTGTTCTATATGTTTGACAGATCTGTTCTATGCGTTTGACAGAACTGTTCTATGTTTTTCACAGATCTGTTCTATATGTTTGACAGATCTGTTCTATGTGTTTGACAGAAGTGTTCTATGTTTTTGACAGATCTGTTCTATGTGTTTGACAGAAATGTTCTATGTGATTGACAGATCTGTTCTATGTGTTTGACAGATCTGTTTTATGTGTTTGACAGAACTGTTCTATGTTGTTGACAGATCTGTTCTCTGTGTTTGACAGATCTGTTTCACGTGTTTTACAGAACTCTTCTTTGTGTTTGACAGAACTGTTCTGTGTGCTTGACAGAACTGTTCTGTATGTTTGAGAGATCTGTTCTATGTATTTGACAGATCTGTTCTATGTGTTTGACAGAAATGTTACATGTGTTTGACAGAACCTTTACATGTGTTTGACAGATCTGTTCTATGTGCTTGACCGAACTGTTCTCCATGTTTGTCAGATTTGTTCTGTGTGTTTGACAGATCTGTTCTATGTTTTTGACAGATCTGTTACATGTGTTTCACAGATCTGTTACATGTTTTTGACAGATCTGTTCTATGTGTTTGACAGATCTGTTCTATGTGTTTGACAGAAATGTTCTATGTGTTTGACAGATCTGTTCTATGTGTTTGACAGATCTGTTCTATGTGTTTGACAGATCTGTTTTATGTGTTTGACAGATCTGTTTTATGTGTTTGACAGAACTGTTAGATGTGTTTGACAGATCTGTTCTATGTGTTTGACAGATCTGTTCTATGTGTTTGACAGATCTGTTTTATGTGTTTGACAGATCTGTTCTGTGTGTTTGACAGAACTGTTAGATGTGTTTGACAGATCTGTTTCACGTGTTTTACAGAACTCTTCTATGTGTTTGACAGAACTGTTCTGTGTGCTTGACAGAACTGTTCTGTATGTTTGAGAGATCTGTTCTATGTATTTGACAGATCTGTTCTATGTGTTTGACAGAAATGTTACATGTGTTTGACAGAACCTTTACATGTGTTTGACAGATCTGTTCTATGTGCTTGACCGAACTGTTCTCTATGTTTGTCAGATTTGTTCTGTGTGTTTGACAGATCTGTTCTATGTCTTTGACAGATCTGTTACATGTGTTTGACAGATCTGTTACATGTGTTTGACAGATCTGTTCTATGTATTTGACAGATCTGTTCTATGTGTTTAACAGAAATGTTCTATGTGTTTGACAGATCTGTTCTATGTGTTTGACAGATCTGTTCTATGTGTTTGACAGATCTGTTTTATGTCTTTGACAGAACTGTTCTATGTTTTTGACAGATCTGTTCTATGTGTTTGACAGATCTGTTCTACGTTTTTGACAGATCTGTTCTGTGTGTTTGACAGAACTGTTAGATGTGTTTGACAGATCTGTTTCACGTGTTTTACAGAACTCTTCTATGTGTTTGACAGAACTGTTCTGTGTGCTTGACAGAACTGTTCTGTATGTTTGAGAGATCTGTTCTATGTATTTGACAGATCTGTTCTATGTGTTTGACAGAAATGTTACATGTGTTTGACAGAACCTTTACATGTGTTTGACAGATCTGTTCTATGTGCTTGACAGAACTGTTCTCTATGTTTGTCAGATCTGTTCTGTGTGTTTGACAGATCTGTTCTATGTGTTTGACAGATCTGTTACATGTGTTTGACAGAACAGTTCTATGTGTTTGACAGAACTGTTCTATGTGTTTGACAGATCTGTTCTATGTGTTTGACAGATCTGTTCTATGTGTTTGACAGATCTGTTCTATGTGTTTGACAGATCTGTTCTATGTGTTTGACAGAACTGTTCTATGTGTTTGACAGATCTGTTCTATGTGTTTGACAGATATGTTCTATGTGTTTGACAGAACTGTTCTATGTGTTTGACAGATCTGTTCTATGTGTTTGACAGAACTGTTCTATGTGTTTGACAGATCTGTTCTATGTGTTTGACAGAACTGTTCTATGTGTTTGACAGATCTGTTCCATGTGTTTGACAGAACTGTTCTATGTGTTTGACAGAACTGTTCTATGTGTTTGACAGATCTGTTCTATGTGTTTGACAGAACTGTTCTATGTGTTTGACAGATCTGTTCCATGTGTTTGACAGAACTGTTCTATGTGTTTGACAGAACTGTTCTATGTGTTTGACAGATCTGTTCTATGTGTTTGACAGAACTGTTCTATGTGTTTGACAGAACTGTTCTATGTGTTTGACAGATCTGTTCTATGTGTTTGACAGATCTGTTCTATGTGTTTGACAGAACTGTTCTATGTGTTTGACAGAACTGTTCTATGTGTTTGATAGATCTGTTACATGTGTTCGATAGAAACTTTACATGTGTTTGACCGATCTGTTCTATGTGTTTGACAGAACTGTTCTATGTTTTTCACAGATCTGTTCTATATGTTTGACAGATCTGTTCTATGTGTTTGACAGAACTGTTCTATGTTTTTCACAGATCTGTTCTATATGTTTGACAGATCTGTTCTATGTGTTTGACAGAACTGTTCTATGTGTTTGACAGAACTGTTCTATGTGTTTGATAGATCTGTTACATGTGTTCGATAGAAACTTTACATGTGTTTGACCGATCTGTTCTATGTGTTTGACAGAACTGTTCTATGTTTTTCACAGATCTGTTCTATATGTTTGACAGATCTGTTGTATGTGTTTGACAGATCTGTTCTATGTGTTTGACAGAACTGTTCTATGTTTTTCACAGATCTGTTCTATATGTTTGACAGATCTGTTCTATGTGTTTGACAGAACTGTTCTATGTTTTTCACAGATCTGTTCTATATGTTTGACAGATCTGTTCTATGTGTTTGACAGATCTGTTCTATGTGTTTGACAGAACTGTTCTATGTTTTTCACAGATCTGTTCTATATGTTTGACAGATCTGTTCTATGTGTTTGACAGAACTGTTCTATGTTTTTCACAGATCTGTTCTATATGTTTGACAGGTCTGTTCTATGTGTTTGACAGAACTGTTCTATGTTTTTGACAGATCTGTTCTATGTGTTTGACAGAAATGTTCTATGTGATTGACAGATCTGTTCTATGTGTTTGACAGATCTGTTCTATGTGTTTGACAGATCTGTTCTATGTGTTTGACAGAAATGTTCTATGTGTTTGACAGATCGGTTCTATGTGTTTGACAGATCTGTTCTATGTGTTTGACAGATCTGTTCTATGTGTTTGACAGAACTGTTCTATGTGTTTGACAGATCTGTTCTGTGTGTTTGACAGAAATGTTCTATGTGATTGACAGATCTGTTCTATGTGTTTGACAGAACTGTTCTATGTGTTTGACAGATCTGTTCTATGTGTTTGACAGATCTGTTCTATGTGTTTGACAGAACTGTTCTATGTGTTTGACAGATCTGTTCTATGTGTTTGACAGAACTGTTCTATGTTTTTCACAGATCTGTTCTATATGTTTGACAGATCTGTTCTATGTGTTTGACAGATCTGTTCTATGTGTTTGACAGAACTGTTCTATGTGTTTGACAGAACTGTTCTATGTGTTTGACAGATCTGTTCTATGTGTTTGGCAGAACTGTTCTATGTGTTTGACAGATCTGTTCCATGTGTTTGACAGAACTGTTCTATGTGTTTGACAGATCTATTCTATGTGTTTGTCAGATCTGTTCTATGTGTTTGACAGAACTGTTCTATGTGTTTGACAGATCTGTTCTATGTGTTTGACAGATCTGTTCTATGTGTTTGACAGATCTGTTCTATGTGTTTGACAGAACTGTTCTATGTGTTTGACAGATCTGTTCTATGTGTTTGACAGAACTGTTCTATGTGTTTGACAGATCTGTTCAATGTGTTTGACAGAACTGTTCTATGTGTTTGACAGATCTGTTCCATGTGTTTGACAGAACTGTTCTATGTGTTTGACAGAACTGTTCTATGTGTTTGACAGATCTGTTCTATGTGTTTGACAGAAGTGTTCTATGTGTTTGACAGATCTGTTCCATGTGTTTGACAGATCTGTTCCATGTGTTTGACAGAACTGTTCTATGTGTTTGACAGAACTGTTCTATGTGTTTGACAGATCTGTTCTATGTGTTTGACAGAACTGTTCTATGTGTTTGACAGATCTGTTACATGTGTTTGACAGAACTGTTCTATGTGTTTGACAGATCTGTTCCATGTGTTTGACAGAACTGTTCTATGTGTTTGACAGAACTGTTCTATGTGTTTGACAGATCTGTTCTATGTGTTTGACAGAACTGTTCTATGTGTTTGACAGATCTGTTACATGTGTTTGACAGAACTGTTCTATGTGTTTGACAGATCTGTTCTATGTGTTTGACAGAACTGTTCTATGTGTTTGATAGATCTGTTACATGTGTTCGATAGAAACTTTACATGTGTTTGACCGATCTGTTCGATGTGTTTGACAGAACTGTTCTATGTGTTTGACAGATCTATTCTATGTGTTTGACAGAACTGTTCTATGTTTTTCACAGATCTGTTCTATATGTTTGACAGATCTGTTCTATGTGTTTGACAGAACTGTTCTATGTTTTTCACAGATCTGTTCTATATGTTTGACAGATCTGTTCCATGTGTTTGACAGAAGTGTTCTATGTTTTTGACAGATCTGTTCTATGTGTTTGACAGATCTGTTCTATGTGATTGACAGATCTGTTCTATGTGTTTGACAGATCTGTTTTATGTGTTTGACAGAACTGTTCTATGTTGTTGACAGATCTGCTCTATGTGTTTGACAGATCTGTTTCACGTGTTTTACAGAACTCGTCTATGTGTTTGACAGAACTGTTCTGTGTGCTTGACAGAACTGTTCTGTATGTTTGAGAGATCTGTTCTATGTATTTGACAGATCTGTTCTATGTGTTTGACAGAAATGTTACATGTGTTTGACAGAACCTTTACATGTGTTTGACAGATCTGTTCTATGTGCTTGACAGAACTGTTCTCTATGTTTGTCAGATCTGTTCTGTGTGTTTGACAGATCTGTTCTATGTTTTTGACAGATCTGTTACATGTGTTTGACAGATCTGTTTCACGTGTTTTACAGAACTCGTCTATGTGTTTGACAGAACTGTTCTGTGTGCTTGACAGAACTGTTCTGTATGTTTGAGAAATCTGTTCTATGTATTTGACAGATCTGTTCTATGTGTTTGACAGAAATGTTACATGTGTTTGACAGAACCTTTACATGTGTTTGACAGATCTGTTCTATGTGCTTGACAGAACTGTTCTCTATGTTTGTCAGATCTGTTCTGTGTGTTTGACAGATCTGTTCTATGTTTTTGACAGATCTGTTACATGTGTTTGACAGATCTGTTACATGTGTTTGACAGATCTGTTCTATGTGTTTGACAGATCTGTTCTATGTGTTTGACAGAAATGTTCTATGTGTTTGACAGATCTGTTCTATGTGTTTGACAGATCTGTTTTATGTGTTTGACAGAACTGTTCTATGTTTTTGACAGATCTGTTCTATGTGTTTGACAGATCTGTTTTATGTGTTTGACAGATATGTTCTACGTTTTTGACAGATCTGTTCTGTGTGTTTGACAGAACTGTTAGATGTGTTTGACAGATCTGTTTCACGTGTTTTACAGAACTCTTCTATGTGTTTGACAGAACTGTTCTGTGTGCTTGACAGAACTGTTCTGTATGTTTGAGAGATCTGTTCTATGTATTTGACAGATCTGTTCTATGTGTTTGACAGAAATGTTACATGTGTTTGACAGAACCTTTACATGTGTTTGACAGATCAGTTCTATGTGCTTGACAGAACTGTTATCTATGTTTGTCAGATCTGTTCTGTGTGTTTGACAGATCTGTTCTATGTGTTTGACAGATCTGTTACATGTGTTTGACAGAACTGTTCTATGTGTTTGACAGATCTGTTCTATGTGTTTGACAGATCTGTTCTATGTGTTTGACAGATCTGTTCTATGTGTTTGACAGAACTGTTCTATGTGTTTGACAGATCTGTTCTATGTGTTTGACAGAAATGTTCTATGTGATTCACAGATCTGTTCTATGTGTTTGACAGAACTATTCTATGTGTTTGACAGATCTGTTCTATGTGTTTGACAGATCTGTTCTATGTGTTTGACAGAACTGTTCTATGTGTTTGACAGATCTGTTCTATGTGTTTGACAGAACTGTTCTATGTGTTTGACAGATCTGTTCCATGTGTTTGACAGAACTGTTCTATGTGTTTGACAGAACTGTTCTATGTGTTTGACAGATCTGTTCCATGTGTTTGACAGAACTGTTCTATGTGTTTGACAGATCTGTTCTATGTGTTTGACAGATCTGTTCTATGTGTTTGACAGAACTGTTCTATGTGTTTGACAGATCTGTTCCATGTGTTTGACAGAACTGTTCTATGTGTTTGACAGAACTGTTCTATGTGTTTGACAGATCTGTTCTATGTGTTTGACAGATCTGTTCTATGTGTTTGACAGAACTGTTCTATGTGTTTGACAGATCTGTTCCATGTGTTTGACAGAACTGTTCTATGTGTTTGACAGAACTGTTCTATGTGTTTGACAGATCTGTTCTATGTGTTTGACAGAACTGTTCTATGTGTTTGACAGATCTGTTCCATGTGTTTGACAGAACTGTTCTATGTGTTTGACAGAACTGTTCTATGTGTTTGACAGATCTGTTCTATGTGTTTGACAGAACTGTTCTATGTGTTTGACAGATCTGTTCTATGTGTTTGACAGAACTGTTCTATGTGTTTGACAGATCTGTTCTATGTGTTTGACAGAACTGTTCTATGTGTTTGATAGATCTGTTACATGTGTTCGATAGAAACTTTACATGTGTTTGACCAATCTGATCTATGTGTTTGACAGAACTGTTCTATGTTTTTCACAGATCTGTTCTATATGTTTGACAGATCTGTTCTATGTGTTTGACAGAACTGTTCTATGTTTTTCACAGATCTGTTCTATATGTTTGACAGATCTGTTCTATGTGTTTGACAGATCTGTTCTATGTGTTTGACAGAACTGTTCTATGTTTTTCACAGATCTGTTCTATATGTTTGACAGATCTGTTCTATGTGTTTGACAGAACTGTTCTATGTTTTTCACAGATCTGATCTATATGTTTGACAGATCTGTTCTATGTGTTTGACAGATCTGTTCTATGTGTTTGACAGAACTGTTCTATGTTTTTCACAGATCTGTTCTATATGTTTGACAGATCTGTTCTATGTGTTTGACAGAACTGTTCTATGTTTTTCACAGATCTGTTCTATATGTTTGACAGATCTGTTCTATGTGTTTGACAGAACTGTTCTATGTTTTTGACAGATCTGTTCTATGTGTTTGACAGAAATGTTCTATGTGATTGACAGATCTGTTCTATGTGTTTGACAGATCTGTTTTATGTGTTTGACAGAACTGTTCTATGTTTTTGACAGATCTGTTCTATGTGTTTGACAGAACTGTTTTATGTGTTTGACAGATCTGTTCTACGTTTTTGACAGATCTGTTCTGTGTGTTTTACAGAACTTTTAGATGTGTTTGACAGATCTGTTTCACGTGTTTTACAGAACTCTTCTATGTGTTTGACAGAACTGTTCTGTGTGCTTGACAGAACTGTTCTGTATGTTTGAGAGATCTGTTCTATGTATTTGACAGATCTGTTCTATGTGTTTGACAGAAATGTTACATGTGTTTGACAGAACCTTTACATGTGTTTGACAGATCTGTTCTATGTGCTTGACAGAACTGTTCTCTATGTTTGTCAGATCTGTTCTGTGTGTTTGACAGATCTGTTCTATGTGTTTGACAGATCTGTTACATGTGTTTGACAGAACTGTTCTATGTGTTTGACAGATCTGTTCTATGTGTTTGACAGATCTGTTCTATGTGTTTGACAGATCTGTTCTATGTGTTTGACAGAAATGTTCTATGTGTTTGACAGATCTGTTCTATGTGTTTGACAGATCTGTTCTATGTGTTTGACAGATCTGTTCTATGTGTTTGACAGATCTGTTCTATGTGTTTGACAGATCTGTTCTATGTGTTTGACAGAAATGTTCTATGTGATTGACAGATCTGTTCTATGTGTTTGACAGAACTGTTCTTTGTGTTTGACAGATCTGTTCTATGTGTTTGACAGAACTGTTCTATGTGTTTGACAGATCTGTTCTATGTGTTTGACAGAACTGTTCTATGTGTTTGACAGAACTGTTCTATGTGTTTGACAGATCTGTTCTATGTGTTTGACAGAACTGTTCTATGTGTTTGACAGATCTGTTCCATGTGTTTGACAGAAATGTTCTATGTGTTTGACAGATCTGTTCTATGTGTTTGACAGAACTGTTCTATGTTTTTGACAGATCTGTTCTCTGTGTTTGACAGAACTGTTCTATGTGTTTGATAGATCTGTTACATGTGTTCGATAGAAACTTTACATGTGTTTGACCGATCTGTTCTATATGTTTGACAGATCTGTTCTGTGTGTTTTACAGAACTTTTAGATGTGTTTGACAGATCTGTTTCACGTGTTTTACAGAACTCTTCTATGTGTTTGACAGAACTGTTCTGTGTGCTTGACAGAACTGTTCTGTATGTTTGAGAGATCTGTTCTATGTATTTGACAGATCTGTTCTATGTGTTTGACAGAAATGTTACATGTGTTTGACAGAACCTTTACGTGTGTTTGACAGATCTGTTCTATGTGCTTGACAGAACTGTTCTCTATGTTTGTCAGATCTGTTCTGTGTGTTTGACAGATCTGTTCTATGTGTTTGACAGATCTGTTACATGTGTTTGACAGAACTGTTCTATGTGTTTGACAGATCTGTTCTATGTGTTTGACAGATCTGTTCTATGTGTTTGACAGATCTGTTCTATGTGTTTGACAGAAATGTTCTATGTGTTTGACAGATCTGTTCTATGTGTTTGACAGATCTGTTCTATGTGTTTGACAGATCTGTTCTATGTGTTTGACAGAACTGTTCTATGTGTTTGACAGATCTGTTCTATGTGTTTGACAGAAATGTTCTATGTGATTGACAGATCTGTTCTATGTGTTTGACAGAACTGTTCTATGTGTTTGACAGATCTGTTCTATGTGTTTGACAGAACTGTTCTATGTGTTTGACAGATCTGTTCTATGTGTTTGACAGAACTGTTCTATGTGTTTGACAGAACTGTTCTATGTGTTTGACAGATCTGTTCTATGTGTTTGACAGAACTGTTCTATGTGTTTGACAGATCTGTTCCATGTGTTTGACAGAACTGTTCTATGTGTTTGACAGATCTGTTCTATGTGTTTGACAGAACTGTTCTATGTTTTTGACAGATCTGTTCTCTGTGTTTGACAGAACTGTTCTATGTGTTTGATAGATCTGTTACATGTGTTCGATAGAAACTTTACATGTGTTTGACCGATCTGTTCTATATGTTTGACAGATCTGTTCTATGTGTTTGACAGAACTGTTCTATGTTTTTCACAGATCTGTTCTATATGTTTGACAGATCTGTTCTATGTGTTTGACAGATCTGTTCTATGTGTTTGACAGAACTGTTCTATGTTTTTCACAGATCTGTTCTATATGTTTGACAGATCTGTTCTATGTGTTTGACAGAACTGTTCTATGTTTTTCACAGATCTGTTCTATATGTTTGACAGATCTGTTCTATGTGTTTGACAGAACTGTTCTATGTTTTTGACAGATCTGTTCTATGTGTTTGACAGAAATGTTCTATGTGATTGACAGATCTGTTCTATGTGTTTGACAGATCTGTTCTATGTGTTTGACAGATCTGTTCTATGTGTTTGACAGAAATGTTCTGTGTTTGACAGATCTGTTCTATGTGTTTGACAGAACTGTTCTATGTGTTTGACAGATCTGTTCTATGTGTTTGACAGATCTGTTCCATGTGTTTGACAGAACTGTTCTATGTGTTTGACAGATCTGTTCTATGTGTTTGACAGATCTGTTCTATGTGTTTCACAGAACTGTTCTATGTGTTTGACAGATCTGTTCTATGTGTTTGACAGATCTGTTCTATGTGTTTGACAGATCTGTTCTATGTGTTTGACAGAACTGTTCTATGTGTTTGACAGATCTGTTCAATGTGTTTGACAGAACTGTTCTATGTGTTTGACAGATCTGTTCCATGTGTTTGACAGAACTGTTCTATGTGTTTGACAGAACTGTTCTATGTGTTTGACAGATCTGTTCTATGTGTTTGACAGAACTGTTCTATGTGTTTGACAGATCTGTTCCATGTGTTTGACAGAACTGTTCTATGTGTTTGACAGAACTGTTCTATGTGTTTGACAGAACTGTTCTATGTGTTTGACAGAACTGTTCTATGTGTTTGACAGATCTGTTCTATGTGTTTGACAGAACTGTTCTATGTGTTTGACAGATCTGTTCTATGTGTTTGACAGATCTGTTCTATGTGTTTGACAGATCTGTTCTATGTGTTTGACAGAACTGTTCTATGTGTTTGACAGATCTGTTCTATGTGTTTGACAGAACTGTTCTATGTGTTTGACAGATCTGTTCTATGTGTTTGACAGAACTGTTCTATGTGTTTGACAGATCTGTTCTATGTGTTTGACAGAACTGTTCTATGTGTTTGACAGAACTGTTCTATGTGTTTGACAGATCTGTTCTATGTGTTTGACAGAACTGTTCTATGTGTTTGACAGATCTGTTCCATGTGTTTGACAGATCTGTTCCATGTGTTTGACAGAACTGTTCTATGTGTTTGACAGAACTGTTCTATGTGTTTGACAGATCTGTTCTATGTGTTTGACAGAAGTGTTCTATGTGTTTGACAGATCTGTTACATGTGTTTGACAGAACTGTTCTATGTGTTTGACAGATCTGTTCTATGTGTTTGACAGAACTGTTCTATGTTTTTCACAGATCTGTTCTATATGTTTGACAGATCTGTTCTATGTGTTTGACAGAACTGTTCTATGTTTTTCACAGATCTGATCTATATGTTTGACAGATCTGTTCTATGTGTTTGACAGATCTGTTCTATGTGTTTGACAGAACTGTTCTATGTTTTTCACAGATCTGTTCTATATGTTTGACAGATCTGTTCTATGTGTTTGACAGAACTGTTCTATGTTTATCACAGATCTGTTCTATATGTTTGACAGATCTGTTCTATGTGTTTGACAGAACTGTTCTATGTTTTTGACAGATCTGTTCTATGTGTTTGACAGAAATGTTCTATGTGATTGACAGATCTGTTCTATGTGTTTGACAGATCTGTTTTATGTGTTTGACAGAACTGTTCTATGTTTTTGACAGATCTGTTCTATGTGTTTGACAGATCTGTTTTATGTGTTTGACAGATCTGTTCTACGTTTTTGACAGATCTGTTCTGTGTGTTTTACAGAACTTTTAGATGTGTTTGACAGATCTGTTTCACGTGTTTTACAGAACTCTTCTATGTGTTTGACAGAACTGTTCTGTGTGCTTGACAGAACTGTTCTGTATGTTTGAGAGATCTGTTCTATGTATTTGACAGATCTGTTCTATGTGTTTGACAGAAATGTTACATGTGTTTGACAGAACCTTTACATGTGTTTGACAGATCTGTTCTATGTGCTTGACAGAACTGTTCTCTATGTTTGTCAGATCTGTTCTGTGTGTTTGACAGATCTGTTCTATGTGTTTGACAGATCTGTTACATGTGTTTGACAGAACTGTTCTATGTGTTTGACAGATCTGTTCTATGTGTTTGACAGATCTGTTCTATGTGTTTGACAGATCTGTTCTATGTGTTTGACAGAAATGTTCTATGTGTTTGACAGATCTGTTCTATGTGTTTGACAGATCTGTTCTATGTGTTTGACAGATCTGTTCTATGTGTTTGACAGATCTGTTCTATGTGTTTGACAGATCTGTTCTATGTGTTTGACAGAAATGTTCTATGTGATTGACAGATCTGTTCTATGTGTTTGACAGAACTGTTCTTTGTGTTTGACAGATCTGTTCTATGTGTTTGACAGAACTGTTCTATGTGTTTGACAGATCTGTTCTATGTGTTTGACAGAACTGTTCTATGTGTTTGACAGAACTGTTCTATGTGTTTGACAGATCTGTTCTATGTGTTTGACAGAACTGTTCTATGTGTTTGACAGATCTGTTCCATGTGTTTGACAGAACTGTTCTATGTGTTTGACAGATCTGTTCTATGTGTTTGACAGAACTGTTCTATGTTTTTGACAGATCTGTTCTCTGTGTTTGACAGAACTGTTCTATGTGTTTGATAGATCTGTTACATGTGTTCGATAGAAACTTTACATGTGTTTGACCGATCTGTTCTATATGTTTGACAGATCTGTTCTGTGTGTTTTACAGAACTTTTAGATGTGTTTGACAGATCTGTTTCACGTGTTTTACAGAACTCTTCTATGTGTTTGACAGAACTGTTCTGTGTGCTTGACAGAACTGTTCTGTATGTTTGAGAGATCTGTTCTATGTATTTGACAGATCTGTTCTATGTGTTTGACAGAAATGTTACATGTGTTTGACAGAACCTTTACGTGTGTTTGACAGATCTGTTCTATGTGCTTGACAGAACTGTTCTCTATGTTTGTCAGATCTGTTCTGTGTGTTTGACAGATCTGTTCTATGTGTTTGACAGATCTGTTACATGTGTTTGACAGAACTGTTCTATGTGTTTGACAGATCTGTTCTATGTGTTTGACAGATCTGTTCTATGTGTTTGACAGATCTGTTCTATGTGTTTGACAGAAATGTTCTATGTGTTTGACAGATCTGTTCTATGTGTTTGACAGATCTGTTCTATGTGTTTGACAGATCTGTTCTATGTGTTTGACAGAACTGTTCTATGTGTTTGACAGATCTGTTCTATGTGTTTGACAGAAATGTTCTATGTGATTGACAGATCTGTTCTATGTGTTTGACAGAACTGTTCTATGTGTTTGACAGATCTGTTCTATGTGTTTGACAGAACTGTTCTATGTGTTTGACAGATCTGTTCTATGTGTTTGACAGAACTGTTCTATGTGTTTGACAGAACTGTTCTATGTGTTTGACAGATCTGTTCTATGTGTTTGACAGAACTGTTCTATGTGTTTGACAGATCTGTTCCATGTGTTTGACAGAACTGTTCTATGTGTTTGACAGATCTGTTCTATGTGTTTGACAGAACTGTTCTATGTTTTTGACAGATCTGTTCTCTGTGTTTGACAGAACTGTTCTATGTGTTTGATAGATCTGTTACATGTGTTCGATAGAAACTTTACATGTGTTTGACCGATCTGTTCTATATGTTTGACAGATCTGTTCTATGTGTTTGACAGAACTGTTCTATGTTTTTCACAGATCTGTTCTATATGTTTGACAGATCTGTTCTATGTGTTTGACAGATCTGTTCTATGTGTTTGACAGAACTGTTCTATGTTTTTCACAGATCTGTTCTATATGTTTGACAGATCTGTTCTATGTGTTTGACAGAACTGTTCTATGTTTTTCACAGATCTGTTCTATATGTTTGACAGATCTGTTCTATGTGTTTGACAGAACTGTTCTATGTTTTTGACAGATCTGTTCTATGTGTTTGACAGAAATGTTCTATGTGATTGACAGATCTGTTCTATGTGTTTGACAGATCTGTTCTATGTGTTTGACAGATCTGTTCTATGTGTTTGACAGAAATGTTCTGTGTTTGACAGATCTGTTCTATGTGTTTGACAGAACTGTTCTATGTGTTTGACAGATCTGTTCTATGTGTTTGACAGATCTGTTCCATGTGTTTGACAGAACTGTTCTATGTGTTTGACAGATCTGTTCTATGTGTTTGACAGATCTGTTCTATGTGTTTCACAGAACTGTTCTATGTGTTTGACAGATCTGTTCTATGTGTTTGACAGATCTGTTCTATGTGTTTGACAGATCTGTTCTATGTGTTTGACAGAACTGTTCTATGTGTTTGACAGATCTGTTCAATGTGTTTGACAGAACTGTTCTATGTGTTTGACAGATCTGTTCCATGTGTTTGACAGAACTGTTCTATGTGTTTGACAGAACTGTTCTATGTGTTTGACAGATCTGTTCTATGTGTTTGACAGAACTGTTCTATGTGTTTGACAGATCTGTTCCATGTGTTTGACAGAACTGTTCTATGTGTTTGACAGAACTGTTCTATGTGTTTGACAGAACTGTTCTATGTGTTTGACAGAACTGTTCTATGTGTTTGACAGATCTGTTCTATGTGTTTGACAGAACTGTTCTATGTGTTTGACAGATCTGTTCTATGTGTTTGACAGATCTGTTCTATGTGTTTGACAGATCTGTTCTATGTGTTTGACAGAACTGTTCTATGTGTTTGACAGATCTGTTCTATGTGTTTGACAGAACTGTTCTATGTGTTTGACAGATCTGTTCTATGTGTTTGACAGAACTGTTCTATGTGTTTGACAGATCTGTTCTATGTGTTTGACAGAACTGTTCTATGTGTTTGACAGAACTGTTCTATGTGTTTGACAGATCTGTTCTATGTGTTTGACAGAACTGTTCTATGTGTTTGACAGATCTGTTCCATGTGTTTGACAGATCTGTTCCATGTGTTTGACAGAACTGTTCTATGTGTTTGACAGAACTGTTCTATGTGTTTGACAGATCTGTTCTATGTGTTTGACAGAAGTGTTCTATGTGTTTGACAGATCTGTTACATGTGTTTGACAGAACTGTTCTATGTGTTTGACAGATCTGTTCTATGTGTTTGACAGAACTGTTCTATGTGTTTGATAGATCTGTTACATGTGTTCGATAGAAACTTTACATGTGTTTGACCGATCTGTTCTATGTTTTTGACAGAACTGTTCTATGTTTTTCACAGATCTGCTCTATATGTTTGACAGATCTGTTCTATGTGTTTGACAGAACTGTTCTATGTTTTTCACAGATCTGTTCTATATGTTTGACAGATCTGTTCTATGTGTTTGACAGAACTGTTCTATGTTTTTCACAGATCTGTTCTATATGTTTGACAGATCTGTTCTATGTGTTTGACAGAACTGTTCTATGTTTTTCACAGATCTGTTCTTTATGTTTGACAGATCTGTTCTATGTGTTTGACAGAAGTGTTCTATGTTTTTGACAGATCTGTTCTATGTGATTGACAGATCTGTTCTATGTGTTTGACAGATCTGTTTTATGTGTTTGACAGAACTGTTCTATGTTGTTGACAGATCTGCTCTATGTGTTTGACAGATCTGTTTCACGTGTTTTACAGAACTCGTCTATGTGTTTGACAGAACTGTTCTGTGTGCTTGACAGAACTGTTCTGTATGTTTGAGAGATCTGTTCTATGTATTTGACAGATCTGTTCTATGTGTTTGACAGAAATGTTACATGTGTTTGACAGATCTGTTCTATGTGCTTGACAGAACTGTTCTATGTGTTTGACAGATCTGTTACATGTGTTTGACAGAACTGTTCTATGTGTTTGACAGATCTGTTCTATGTGTTTGACAGATCTGTTCTATGTGTTTGACAGATCTGTTCTATGTGTTTGACAGAACTGTTCTATGTGTTTGACAGATCTGTTCTATGTGTTTGACAGAAATGTTCTATGTGATTCACAGATCTGTTCTATGTGTTTGACAGAACTATTCTATGTGTTTGACAGATCTGTTCTATGTGTTTGACAGATCTGTTCTATGTGTTTGACAGAACTGTTCTATGTGTTTGACAGATCTGTTCTATGTGTTTGACAGAACTGTTCTATGTGTTTGACAGATCTGTTCTATGTGTTTGACAGAACTGTTCTATGTGTTTGACAGATCTGTTCCATGTGTTTGACAGAACTGTTCTATGTGTTTGACAGAATTGTTCTATGTGTTTGACAGATCTGTTCTATGTGTTTGACAGATCTGTTCTATGTGTTTGACAGATCTGTTCTATGTGTTTGACAGAACTGTTCTATGTGTTTGACAGATCTGTTCTATGTGTTTGACAGAAATGTTCTATGTGATTCACAGATCTGTTCTATGTGTTTGACAGAACTGTTCTATGTGTTTGACAGATCTGTTCTATGTGTTTTACAGATATGTTCTATGTGTTTGACAGAACTGTTCTATGTGTTTGACAGATCTGTTCTATGTGTTTGACAGAACTGTTCTATGTGTTTGACAGATCTGTTCCATGTGTTTGACAGAACTGTTCTATGTGTTTGACAGAACTGTTCTATGTGTTTGACAGATCTGTTCTATGTGTTTGACAGAACTGTTCTATGTGTTTGACAGATCTGTTCCATGTGTTTGACAGAACTGTTCTATGTGTTTGACAGAACTGTTCTATGTGTTTGACAGATCTGTTCTATGTGTTTGACAGAACTGTTCTATGTGTTTGACAGAACTGTTCTATGTGTTTGATAGATCTGTTACATGTGTTCGATAGAAACTTTACATGTGTTTGACCGATCTGTTCTATGTGTTTGACAGAACTGTTCTATGTTTTTCACAGATCTGTTCTATATGTTTGACAGATCTGTTCTATGTGTTTGACAGAACTGTTCTATGTTTTTCACAGATCTGTTCTATATGTTTGACAGATCTGTTGTATGTGTTTGACAGATCTGTTCTATGTGTTTGACAGAACTGTTCTATGTTTTTCACAGATCTGTTCTATATGTTTGACAGATCTGTTCTATGTGTTTGACAGAACTGTTCTATGTTTTTCACAGATCTGTTCTATATGTTTGACAGATCTGTTCTATGTGTTTGACAGATCTGTTCTATGTGTTTGACAGAACTGTTCTATGTTTTTCACAGATCTGTTCTATATGTTTGACAGATCTGTTCTATGTGTTTGACAGAACTGTTCTATGTTTTTCACAGATCTGTTCTGTATGTTTGACAGGTCTGTTCTATGTGTTTGACAGAACTGTTCTATGTTTTTGACAGATCTGTTCTATGTGTTTGACAGAAATGTTCTATGTGATTGACAGATCTGTTCTATGTGTTTGACAGATCTGTTTTATGTGTTTGACAGAACTGTTCTATGTTTTTGACAGATCTGTTCTAAGTGTTTGACAGATCTGTTTTATGTGTTTGACAGATCTGTTCTACGTTTTTGACAGATCTGTTCTGTGTGTTTTACAGAACTGTTAGATGTGTTTGACAGATCTGTTTCACGTGTTTTACAGAACTCTTCTATGTGTTTGACAGAACTGTTCTGTGTGCTTGACAGAACTGTTCTGTATGTTTGAGAGATCTGTTCTATGTATTTGACAGATCTGTTCTATGTGTTTGACAGAAATGTTACATGTGTTTGACAGAACCTTTACATGTGTTTGACAGATCTGTTCTATGTGCTTGACAGAACTGTTCTCTATGTTTGTCAGATCTGTTCTGTGTGTTTCACAGATCTGTTCTATGTGTTTGACAGATCTGTTACATGTGTTTGACAGATCTGTTACATGTGTTTGACAGATCTGTTCTATGTGTTTGACAGAAATGTTCTATGTGTTTGACAGATCTGTTCTATGTGTTTGACAGATCTGTTCTATGTGTTTGACAGATCTGTTTTATGTGTTTGACAGAACTGTTCTATGTTTTTGACAGATCTGTTCTATGTGTTTGACAGATCTGTTTTATGTGTTTGACAGATCTGTTCTACGTTTTTGACAGATCTGTTCTGTGTGTTTGACAGAACTGTTAGATGTGTTTGACAGATCTGTTTCACGCGTTTTACAGAACTCTTCTATGTGTTTGACAGAACTGTTCTATGTGCTTGACAGAACTGTTCTGTATCTTTGAGAGATCTGTTCTATGTATTTGACAGATCTGTTTTATGTGCTTGACAGAACTGTTATCTATGTTTGTCAGATCTGTTCTGTGTGTTTGACAGATCTGTTCTATGTGTTTGACAGATCTGTTACATGTGTTTGACAGAACTGTTCTATGTGTTTGACAGATCTGTTCTATGTGTTTGACAGATCTGTTCTATGTGTTTGACAGATCTGTTCTATGTGTTTGACAGAACTGTTCTATGTGTTTGACAGATCTGTTCTGTGTGTTTGACAGAAATGTTCTATGTGATTCACAGATCTGTTCTATGTGTTTGACAGAACTTTTCTATGTGTTTGACAGATCTGTTCTATGTGTTTGACAGATCTGTTCTATGTGTTTGACAGAACTGTTCTATGTTTTTGACAGATCTGTTCTATGTGTTTGACAGAACTGTTCTATGTGTTTGACAGAACTGTTCTATGTGTTTGACAGATCTGTTCTATGTGTTTGACAGAACTGTTCTATGTGTTTGACAGATCTGTTCCATGTGTTTGACAGAACTGTTCTATGTGTTTGACAGAACTGTTCTATGTGTTTGACAGATCTGTTCCATGTGTTTGACAGAACTGTTCTATGTGTTTGCCAGAACTGTTCTATGTGTTTGATAGAACTGTTATATGTATTTGACAGATCTGTTCTATATGTTTGACAGAACTGTTCTATGTGTTTGACAGATCTGTTCCATGTGTTTGACAGAACTGTTCTATGTGATTGACAGATCTGTTCTATGTGTTTGACAGAACTGTTCTACATGTTTGACAGATCTGTTCTATGTGCTTGACAGAACTGTAACGTGTGTTTGACAGATCTGTTCTATGTGTTTGACAGAACTGTTCTATGTGTTTGTCAGATCTGCTCTGTGTTTGTCAGATTTGTTCTATGTGTTTGAAAGAACTGTTAGATGTGTTTGACAGATCTGTTACATGTGTTTGACAGATCTGTTTCACGTGTTTGACAGAACTGTTCTATGTGTTTGACAGAACTGTTCTATGTTTTTGACAGATATGTTCTATGTGTTTGACAGATTTGTTGCATGTGTTTGACATAACTGCTGTGTGTGTTTGACAGAGCTGTTCTATGTGTTTGACAGATCTGTTTCACGTGTTTAATAGAACGGTTTTATGTTTTTGACAGATCTGTTCCATGTGTTTGAAAGATCTGTTCAATGTGTTTGAAAGATCTGTTCTATGTGTTTGACAGACCTGAAAGATCTGTTCAATGTGTTTGACAAATCTGTTCTATTTGTTTGAGTGATCAGTTCTATGTGTTTCACAGATGTGTTCTATATGTTTGACAGATGTGTTCTATGTGTTTGACAGATCTGTTCTATGTGTTTGACAGATCTGTTCTATGTGTTTGACAGATCTGTTCTATGTATTGACAGATCTGTTCTATGTGTTTTACAGAACTGTTCTATGTGTTTGACAGAACTGTTCTATGTGTTCGACGGATCTGTTCTGTGTGCTTGACAGATCTGTTCTATGTGTTTGACAGATCTGTTCTGTGTGTTTGACAGATCTGTTCTATGTGTTTGACAGAACTGTTCTATGTGTTCGACGGATCTGTTCTGTGTGCTTGACAGATCTGTTCTATGTGTTTGACAGAACTGTTCTATGTGTTTGACAGATCTGTTCTATGTGTTTTACAGATATGTTCTATGTGTTTGACAGAACTGTTCTATGTGTTTGACAGATCTGTTCTATGTGTTTGACAGAACTGTTCTATGTGTTTGACAGATCTGTTCTATGTGTTTGACAGAACTGTTCTATGTGTTTGACAGATCTGTTCCATGTGTTTGACAGAACTGTTCTATGTGTTTGACAGAACTGTTCTATGTGTTTGACAGATCTGTTCTATGTGTTTGACAGAACTGTTCTATGTGTTTGACAGATCTGTTCCATGTGTTTGACAGATCTGTTCTATGTGTTTGACAGATCTGTTCTATGTGTTTGACAGAACTGTTCTATGTGTTTGATAGATCTGTTACATGTGTTCGATAGAAACTTTACATGTGTTTGACCGATCTGTTCTATGTGTTTGACAGAACTGTTCTATGTTTTTCACAGATCTGTTCTATATGTTTGACAGATCTGTTCTATGTGTTTGACAGAACTGTTCTATGTTTTTCACAGATCTGTTTTATATGTTTGACAGATCTGTTGTATGTGTTTGACAGATCTGTTCTATGTGTTTGACAGAACTGTTCTATGTTTTTCACAGATCTGTTCTATATGTTTGACAGATCTGTTCTATGTGTTTGACAGAACTGTTCTATGTTTTTCACAGATCTGTTCTATATGTTTGACAGATCTGTTCTATGTGTTTGACAGATCTGTTCTATGTGTTTGACAGAACTGTTCTATGTTTTTCACAGATCTGTTCTATATGTTTGACAGGTCTGTTCTATGTGTTTGACAGAACTGTTCTATGTTTTTGACAGATCTGTTCTATGTGTTTGACAGAAATGTTCTATGTGATTGACAGATCTGTTCTATGTGTTTGACAGATCTGTTTTATGTGTTTGACAGAACTGTTCTATGTTTTTGACAGATCTGTTCTAAGTGTTTGACAGATCTGTTTTATGTGTTTGACAGATCTGTTCTACGTTTTTGACAGATCTGTTCTGTGTGTTTTACAGAACTGTTAGATGTGTTTGACAGATCTGTTTCACGTGTTTTACAGAACTCTTCTATGTGTTTGACAGAACTGTTCTGTGTGCTTGACAGAACTGTTCTGTATGTTTGAGAGATCTGTTCTATGTATTTGACAGATCTGTTCTATGTGTTTGACAGAAATGTTACATGTGTTTGACAGAACCTTTACATGTGTTTGACAGATCTGTTCTATGTGCTTGACAGAACTGTTCTCTATGTTTGTCAGATCTGTTCTGTGTGTTTCACAGATCTGTTCTATGTGTTTGACAGATCTGTTCTATGTGTTTGACAGATCTGTTCTATGTGTTTGACAGATCTGTTCTATGTGTTTGACAGAAATGTTCTATGTGTTTGACAGATCTGTTCTATGTTTTTGACAGATCTGTTTTATGTGTTTGACAGATCTGTTTTATGTGTTTGACAGAACTGTTCTATGTTTTTGACAGATCTGTTCTATGTGTTTGACAGATCTGTTTTATGTGTTTGACAGATCTGTTCTACGTTTTTGACAGATCTGTTCTGTGTGTTTGACAGAACTGTTAGATGTGTTTGACAGATCTGTTTCACGTGTTTTACAGAACTCTTCTATGTGTTTGACAGAACTGTTCTGTGTGCTTGACAGAACTGTTCTGTATGTTTGAGAGATCTGTTCTATGTATTTGACAGATCTGTTTTATGTGCTTGACAGAACTGTTATCTATGTTTGTCAGATCTGTTCTGTGTGTTTGACAGATCTGTTCTATGTGTTTGACAGATCTGTTACATGTGTTTGACAGAACTGTTCTATGTGTTTGACAGATCTGTTCTATGTGTTTGACAGATCTGTTCTATGTGTTTGACAGATCTGTTCTATGTGTTTGACAGAACTGTTCTATGTGTTTGACAGATCTGTTCTGTGTGTTTGACAGAAATGTTCTATGTGATTCACAGATCTGTTCTATGTGTTTGACAGAACTTTTCTATGTGTTTGACAGATCTGTTCTATGTGTTTGACAGATCTGTTCTATGTGTTTGACAGAACTGTTCTATGTTTTTGACAGATCTGTTCTATGTGTTTGACAGAACTGTTCTATGTGTTTGACAGAACTGTTCTATGTGTTTGACAGATCTGTTCTATGTGTTTGACAGAACTGTTCTATGTGTTTGACAGATCTGTTCCATGTGTTTGACAGAACTGTTCTATGTGTTTGACAGAACTGTTCTATGTGTTTGACAGATCTGTTCCATGTGTTTGACAGAACTGTTCTATGTGTTTGCCAGAACTGTTCTATGTGTTTGATAGAACTGTTATATGTATTTGACAGATCTGTTCTATATGTTTGACAGAACTGTTCTATGTGTTTGACAGATCTGTTCCATGTGTTTGACAGAACTGTTCTATGTGATTGACAGATCTGTTCTATGTGTTTGACAGAACTGTTCTACATGTTTGACAGATCTGTTCTATGTGCTTGACAGAACTGTAACGTGTGTTTGACAGATCTGTTCTATGTGTTTGACAGAACTGTTCTATGTGTTTGTCAGATCTGCTCTGTGTTTGTCAGATTTGTTCTATGTGTTTGAAAGAACTGTTAGATGTGTTTGACAGATCTGTTACATGTGTTTGACAGATCTGTTTCACGTGTTTGACAGAACTGTTCTATGTGTTTGACAGAACTGTTCTATGTTTTTGACAGATATGTTCTATGTGTTTGACAGATTTGTTGCATGTGTTTGACATAACTGCTGTGTGTGTTTGACAGATCTGTTCTATGTGTTTGACAGATCTGTTTCACGTGTTTAATAGAACGGTTTTATGTTTTTGACAGATCTGTTCCATGTGTTTGAAAGATCTGTTCAATGTGTTTGAAAGATCTGTTCTATGTGTTTGACAGACCTGAAAGATCTGTTCAATGTGTTTGACAAATCTGTTCTATTTGTTTGAGTGATCAGTTCTATGTGTTTCACAGATGTGTTCTATATGTTTGACAGATGTGTTCTATGTGTTTGACAGATCTGTTCTATGTGTTTGACAGATCTGTTCTATGTGTTTGACAGATCTGTTCTGTATTTTTGACAGAACTGTTACATGTGTTTGACAGATCTGTTTCATGTGTTTTACCGAAAGGTTCTTTGTGTTTGACAGATCTGTTCTATGTGTTTGACAGATCTGTTCTATGTATTGACAGATCTGTTCTTATGTGTTTTACAGAACTGTTCTATGTGTTTGACAGAACTGTTCTATGTGTTCGACGGATCTGTTCTGTGTGCTTGACAGATCTGTTCTATGTGTTTGACAGATCTGTTCTATGTGTTTGACAGATGTGTTCTATGTGTTTGACTGATCTGTTCTATGTGTTTGACAGATCTGTTCTGTATTTCTGGCAGAACTGTTACATGTGTTTGACAAATCTGTTTTACGTGTTTTACAGAACTGTTACATGTGTCTGACAGATCTGTTTCACATGTTTGACAGAACTGTTCTATATGTTCGACAGAACTGTTCTATGTGTTTGACAGATCTGTTCTATGTATTTGAGAGATCTGTTCTGTGTGTTTGACAGAACTGTTCTATATGTTTGACAGATTTGTTTCACGTGTTTTACAGAAAATTTCTATGTGTTTGACAGATCTGTTCTACGTGTTTGACGGAACTGTTCTATATGTTTGAGAGATCTGTTCTGTGTGTTTGTCAGAACTGTTACATGTGTTTAACAGAACATTTTCATGTGTTTGACAGAACTGTGCTGTGTGTTTGACAGATCTGTTTTATGTGTTTGACAGATCAGTTCCATGTGTTTGACAGAACTGTTCTATGTGTTTGACAGATCTGTTCCATGTGTTTGACAGATCTGTTCTGTATTTCTGGCAGAACTGTTACATGTGTTTGACAGATCTGTTTCACGTGTTTTACAGAAACGTTCTTTGTGTTTGACAAATCTGTTCTATGTATTTGCTAGATCTGTTCTGTTTTTGACAGATCTGTTCTATGTGTTTGACAGAACTGTTCTATATGTTTGAGAGATCTGTTCTGTGTATTTGATAGATCTGTTCTGTCTGTTTGACAGAACTGTTACATGTGTTCGACAGAACTTTTACTTGTGTTTCACTGATCTGTTCTATGTGTTTGACATATGTATTCTATGTGTTTGACAGAACTGTTACATGTGTTCGACAGAACTTTTACATGTCTTTGACAGATCAGTTCTATGTGTTTTACATATGTGTTCTATGTGTATGACAGATATGGGCAGCACGGTGGAACAGTGGTTAGCACTGCTGCCTCACAGCGCCAGAGGCCCGGGTTCAATTCCCGCCTCAGGCGACTGAATGTGTGGAGTTTGCACGTTCTCCCCGTGTCTGCGTGGGTTTCCTCCGGGTGCTCCGGTTTCCTCCCACAGTCCAAAGATGTGCAGGTCAGGTGAATTGGCCATGCTAAATTGCCCGTAGTGTTAGGTAAGGGGTAGATGTAGGGGTATGGGTGGGTTGTGCTTTGGCGGGTCGGTGTGGACTTGTTGGGCCGAAGGGCCTGTTTCCAAACTGTAGGTAATCTAATCTGTTCTATGTGTTTGACAGAACTGTTTTATGTGTTTGACCGAACTGTTACATGTGTTTGTCAGATCTGTTCTATGTGTTTGACAGAACTTTTCGATGTGTTTGACAGAACTGTTCTGTGTGTTTGTCAGATCTGTTCAATGTGTTTGACCGAACTGTTACATGTGTTTGACAGAACTGTTACATGTCATTGACAGATCTGTTCTATGTGTTTGACAGATCTGTTCTATGAGTTTGACAGATCTGTTCTATGTGTTTAACAGAACTGTTCTACGTGTTTGACAGAACTGTTACATGTGTCTGACAGATCTGTTTCACATGTTCGACAGAACTGTTCTATGTGTTTGACAGATGTGTTCTATGTGTTTGACTGAACTGTTGCATGTGTTTGACAGAACTGTTCTGTGTTTTTGTCAGATTTGTTCTATGTGTTTGACAGATCTGTTCTATGTTTTCGACAGATCTGTTATATGTTTTTGACAGATGTGTTCTATGCGTTTGACCGATCTGTTCTCGGTGTTTGACAGAACTGTTCTATATGCTTAACAGATGTGTTCTGTGTGTTTGTCAGAACTGTTCTATGTGTTTGACAGATCTGTTACATGTGTTTGACAGATCTGTTCTATGTGTTTGTCAGGACTGTTGTATGTTTTGGACAGAATTGTTCTATGTGTTTTCTGAAGAGATTTACTCAGTAGAAATGCTGGTTTGTCAAAGCTACAATTTTGAATTGTCCTCCATGCCCCACTGTCAGTCATGTATCTGCTAACCGCGACCTCTCCTTATATTATCTGGGCAGTAGCACTGTCTGATGAACAACCGTCCCTTCCTCATCTGTAGGACTGTGATGATGTTTCCAATTGCTCATCAGAATTCACTTTTTCCCATTATAGATTTCCAGAACTCCCTCAGGCTCAGCTTGAGTGCAGGGTGATTGCATTGTTTTGCTTCACTTCAGTTCTGCTTGTTGAGTCTCAATAAAGGACGTATTACTAAGCTCTGTTTCTGATTTACCCATGTTCTCAAAAAACGTTTCAGCAACTCTAACATCTTCCTGTGGTATTACTTTGACCTCGGGTGATAGACTTTGTTTAGCCCGTGAGCTGGTCACCACACAATCGGAAGACTAACTGGAACTTGTTCCTGTTAACTGTTCCATCTGTTTAACCTCATTCAAGATTTCTGTGATTGTAAGTGAATCTGTAACCTTTATACCTGCTGCACCCAAGAGTAAGTCAATTCCACACACGGGTAATTGCTAAACCATTCCACTGAAACTCCTATTCTAAGTGTACTTTATACAAAATAAAGGGTATTTGTTCTCCATGTATTATTTGACCTTCAGTGTACTTACTGGAGGAAAATAATGTATTCTTTCAATAAATGTGTCTGTTTAGCTCCTACTACCCTAGATAGAGTGATGGGATTATTAGTATCATTCGAAGAATCAGGAATTACTTTTCTTTTTGGCAAAACTCCTTTATATGTCTGATCTCCCTTGTTCACTTCTGCTGTACATACAGCCATGTTTAACCTCCTTTTCTTTGTTCTCGTTACAGTATAGAGTCATAGAGATGTACAGCACGGAAACAGACCCTTCAGTCCAACTCAATCATGCCGACCAGATATCCCAACCCAATCTAATCCCACCTGCCAGCACTTGGCCCATATTCCTCCAAACCCTTCCCATCCATATACCCATCCAGATGCCTTTTAAATGTTGTAATTGTACCAGCCTCCACCACTTCCTCTGGCAGCTCATTCCATACATGTACCACGCTCTGCATGAAAAATTTGCCCCATGCGTCTCTTTTATATCTTTCCCCTCACCCTAAACCTATGCCCTCTAGTTCTGGACTCCCCCACTCCAGGGAAAAGACTTTGTCTCTTTATCCTATCCATGCCCCTCATGATTTTGTAAACCTCTATAAACCTTCGACATTTCAGGGAAAACAGCCCCAGCCTGTTCAGCCTCTCCCTGTAGCTCAAATCCTCCAACCCTGGCAACATCCTTGTAAATCTTTTCTGAACCCTTTCAAGTTTTGCAACATCTTTCTGATAGGAAGGAGACCAGAATTGCACGCAAACAGTAGCCTAACCAACATCCTGTACAGCTGCAACATGACCTCCCAACTTCTGTCTCATGGATGTATTTCTGAGAATATCCTCCCTCAGTATGGCTGTAATGCTATCCCTCATCAAAAATGCCACTCCCCCTCCTCTCTTGCCTCCCTTTCTATCCTTCCTTTAGTATTTGTATCCTGGAAAATTAAGCTGCCAGTCCTGCCCATCCCTGAGCCATGTTTCTGTAATTGCTATGATATCCCAGTCCTATGTTGCTAACCATGTCCTGAGTTCACCTGCCTTCCCTGTTAGGCTCCTCACATTGAAATAAATGCAGTCCTACCTTGTTCTCTGCTTTGTCCCTGCCTGCCCTGACTGTTTGACGCACTTCTGTTCTCAATTGTACCAGCCTCAGATTGATAGTTACCATTTGATCCATGGAGTTTTCCTTTTGTGTTCAATGTCAGATTCATCCAACATCCCAATAAATCCCACAGGCTTCCCTTGCAACTTCCGACATTCTGATTGACGGTGTCTCACCTTATTACAGTGGAAATAATATGCCTTTGATTCTCAGCTCCACCCTCAACACATTCCTTCCTAGTTTGCGAAACACATTTTTGGAACATTCCCTGCTGCTGGTCCATTCTTTTCCCTGACCAACTGCCTTACTTCCATTCTCCCACCATCTCCCCTTCTCAGATTTATAGGGGTGATAGAGGAAAGTTTAATTTTATGTATCAGCACATAATCATCACCCTGCCTATTGAGCAGTTACATCCCTCTGCTCTTCAATATGAACTCTAATTTCGGGAGGTAGTGAATTTCTAAACTATTTCAACAGAATAAATTCCTTCCCAGTTTTCTACTTGGTATTTCTTCCTCATGCCATTATCCAATGGTCAACATTATTTTGCCTCATTCTTTCAAATTCAATGCAGGTCTTCCCCCCAGACTCTTTCTTTGTAAGTTTCAAACTGTTTGCATGTGTACTTAAGGAACTTTTGCATGTATACTTCATACTTCAATACATGAGTGCATGATTAATACTTTATAATCAGTAGAAATTTCTTCCACAGTGATGCATAAATCTCATTTTCTCTACCTGTCAGCTTGCTCTGCGTGCAATTGTCCAATTTTCCTTTGACCATTTCATTAATTTTGTTATGTTTCCAAATGACATAAAGACAATCTCCAAATCTGTCTCTAGGTTTTGGTAAGGTGTGCAAATCTAAGCATTTCCTTACTAGATTTTAAGTTATGGAGAGGTTTTCCTCATCAGAATCTTCTTCTGCATCTGAAGCCTCCTTTTTAAATGCAACCCTCTAAGCCAATAACTCCTTTTTCTCTCTCCTCTTTTTCCCTTTGTAAGTCTGGTTCCAGATTTATAAGTGCTCTCTTTTACTTTCTCCTCTAGTTCATGTCTTTCACTTTTGATTTTCATTTCCATCTTTTTTGATTCCAATGTTCTTTCTTTTTTCTCTGTACTTTGAAATTCTCTGTCTACCTGCTTTATTTCTAAATGGCTTTAACTGTAACTCAATCATATTCACTCTGATGGCCCACTACTTGGGTACCTGGTCTCTCTTGTATTTCCACCAGTCATAAATGCTGTGCTTGTCAGTCAAAGAGACGCACAGGACAGAAACAGGCTCTTCATTCCAACTCATCCATGCTGACCAGATATTCAAAACTGATCTAATCCTATTTGCCAGCATTTGGACCATATCCCTCTAAATCCTTCCAATCCATGTACCCATCAAGATGCTTTTTAAATGTTGTAATTGTACCAGCCTCCACCATTTTCTCTGGCAGCTCATTCCATACACACACACCACTCTCTACATGAAAGAATTGCCCCTTAGCTCCCTTTTCAATCTTTCCCCTCTCACCTTAAACATATTCCCTGTGGTTCTGAACTCCCCCACCCTGGGACTCAACTATGTGTCTTCCTGGCTTTTGCAGGAAATGCCACCCTTAACCCTTTCTGCCTACTTTTTTTAAAGCTTGTCCTTAATTAAATCTTGTAAGCCAGTCTGTGATACTTCCTTCTTGTACGTGAAATTATACTTGCTTCCAGTGCTATCAATATTTCATTTTATAAGGAACTTGATATCCATCTTTTTAACCTTTACAAATTAATATTACTCATATCCAATTTCATATGGTCTGCATCCAAAGATCTGACACTAACTCCTCAAAATTTGTTAAACTCTGGTGAGAGGGCTGCACTGTTAATCAAACCCAACTGAACCGTGCCAGAAATGCACACACTTTATGGAACTATCAAAGTGGTCAATTTATCTTCTTTTTGTTCTACTGTTCAGAATAAAAGAAATATCGACTGGGCTTCCTTTAATAAACTTCAAAATAACTCATTTTATTATAAGTGAGACTAGTTCTTTCAGCTAGTGGTGAAAATGACAAGGAAGCTACTATTTAGAATTAAACTATTTTGCATTAATCCGAAACACACACATTCATACCATCAAGACATTTCAGCAATACTATAGGTTTGAAAAGCAAAAAATAAAGCAAAGATATGAAAATAGGATAGATTGAAGTCTCACAATTTCTTCAATTTCCTGTTAATGAGATCTGATTCCTGACCTTCACAGAATGATGGAAGATTTTCAGATCCGATTTGCTTGGGAAACAGTTGTGAGTCCTTATATTTGAGACATGGTTGGGTTTTCAAACTACTTCATGAAGATACCTTTTCAGCTAGTTTTCTTTTGTCTCTTACTCAGATGTAAAGAGAGGAAGAGAGATATACAGCTCTGCTTACCCCTGAACGCCATTCCAACAACTGCTTCCAGTCAGGTCTACGAAGACATCCAGCAACCTCAGACCAGAGGCTGTTGCTACGCAATGTACAGCATAGAACTTATGGTTAATTCACTCAGTTTGTCCAGCAATTAAAGGCCATGAAAAATCAACCTCTCATTATGCTTAAACACCTTTTCTGGATTCTTTCTTACAAAATCACTTGCTTTTCAGATAAACAGCAGATAATCTACTGCTCTCTTTGACTTTTTAACTTGATGTTTCTGAGAAAGCCTCTTCAACTCAGAAATTTCCATATTCTAGTTTCCTATAGTTCATAATTAGGCATGTATTCCGAACAGAAGAAATAATATAATTCAGTACAAGACTGAGTGTAAAAATGCAATGCCTATTACTGGTTGTACATTTCAGCCTAAGGTCATTCCCATTGAAGCAAAGGCAATCAGGGAAAACCTGACAGAAATGGATAAGATTGTGATGGGTTCAGAAAGAGTAGACATGGAGAAGCTCTTTCTATTAATAAGAATGGTCACTGGATCTGAAACATTAACACTGTTTTCTCTCCACAGATGCTGCCAGACCTGCTGAGTTTTTACAGAAATTCCTGTTTTTGTTTCTGATTTCAATTGTCTGTAGTTTTTTGAGTTTTTTTATGGGTGAGGGGATACAGATTCAAGGCTCCAAGCGAAAGGTAATGGAGATGATGTGAGGACAACTGTTTTGTTGTTCAGTGATTGGTAAAGCCCTATAACTCATTGCTTACAATGATGGTGAAAACAGACAATTACTAATTTCAAAAGGAAATCGGAAAGGCCTTAGAAGAGCATAAAGTCAATAGGAATGTGCTCAAGAGAAAAATCAGGAGGGCAAAAAGGGGATGTGAGATAGCTTTGGCAAATAGGGTTAAGGAGAATCTAAAGGGATTTTATAAATACATTGAGGAAAAATGGGTAACAAGGGGGAGAATAAGACCCCTCAAGGTTCCTGATGAATGACCTTTGCCAAAAACATCGATTTTCCTGCTCCTCAGATGCTGCCTGACCTGCTGTGCTTTTCTAGCACCACTCTAATCTAAACCCTCAAGATCAGCAAGGCGGCCTAAGTGTGGAACTGCATGGAATGGGAGATTCTAAACGAGTATTATGTATTAGTGTTTATGGTGAAGAAGGACTTGGAAGATACAGAATGTAGGGAAGTAGATGGTGACATCTTGAAAAATGTTCAGATTACAGAGAAGGAAGCGCTGGATGTCTTGAAACACATGAAGGTGGATAAATCTAGGTGTGCGCTAGAACTCTGTGGGAGCTGGGGAAGTGATTGCTGGGTCCCTTGCTGAGATTGATAGTCACAGGTGAGGTGCTGGAAGACTGGAGGTTGGCTAATGTGGTGCCACTGTTTAAGAAGGGTAGTAAGGGAACTATGGACTGGTGAGCATGAAATCGGTGGTGGGCAAGTTGTTGAAGGGAATCCTGAGGGACAGGATTTACATGTATTTGGAAAGGCAAGGACTGATTATGGATAGTTAACATGGCTTTGTGCGTGGAAAATCATGCTTAACTAACTTAATAAAGTATTTCTAAGCAGGAGCAAAGAGGATTGATGAGGGCAGAGTGGTTAACGTGATTTATATGGACTTCAGTAAGGTGTTCGGCAAGGTTCCCCAAGGGAGACTGGTTAACAAGTTTAGATCACTTGAAATACAGGGAGAACTAGCCATTTGGATTCAGAACTATCTCTAAGTTAAAAGACATGGTGATGGTGAAGGCTTGTTTTTCAGACTGGAGGCCTGTGACCAGTGGAGTGCCACAAGGATCGGTGCTGGGTCCACTGTTTTTCGTCATTTATATAAATGATTTGGATGTGAATATAGGAGGTATAGTTAGTAAGTTTGCAGATGAGACCCAAATTGGAGGTGTAGTGGACAGTGAAGAAGTTTGCCTCAGAATACAATGAGATCTTGATCAGATGGACCAAGGAGTGACAGATGGAGTTTAATTTAGATAAATGTGAGGTGCTGCATTTTGGGAAAGCAAATCTTGGCAGGACTTATACACTTAATGGTAAGGTCTTGGGGGGAGTTGCTGAACAAACAGACCTTGGAGTGCAGGTTCATAGCACCTTGAAAGTGGAGTTGCAGGTAGATAGGATGGTGAAGAAGGCATTTGGTATGCTTTCCTTTATTGGTCAGATCATTGAGTATAGGGGTTGGAAGGTCATGTTGCGGCTGTACAGGACATTGGTTAGGCCACTGTTGGAATATTGTGTGCAATTCTGGTCTTTTTCCTACAGGCAGGAAGTTGTGAAATGTGAAAGGGTTCAGAAAAGACTTACAAGGGTTGGAGGTTTGAGCCACAGGGAGAGGTTGAACAGGCTGGGGCTGTTTTCCCTGGAGTATCAGAGGCTGAGGGGTGACCTTATAGAGGTTTACAAAATCACGAGGGGCATGGATAGGATAAATAGACAAGGTCTTTTCCCTGGGGTGGGGGAATTCATAGAGGGCATAGGTTTAGGGTGAGAGGGGAAAGGTTTAAAAAGGACCTAAGGGGCAACTTTTTCACGCAGAGTGGTACATGTATTGAATGAGCTGCCAGAGGCAGTGGTGGAGGCTAGTGTAATTGCAACATTTAAAAGACATCTGGATGGGGACATGAATAGGAAGGGTTTGGAGAGATATGGGTAAATAGGACTAGATTAGTTTAGGATACCTGGTCCCCATGGTCAAGTTGGATTGAAGGCTCTGTTTCTGTTCTCTACATCTCTGTGCCTCTGTGGAAATCATGGTTAAAATTTGGATCTTTCTTCTGTAAAAGGCAATTGCTCACAAACAACTGTTAATTCTGAAGATGAGATTATACCTAGTAAGGGATACAGGGCAGAGATAGGTAGAGAGATCCAAAAACGGAGCTGCATCAGGACATTATTTAAATGAGCCACGACACATTGCAGGGTCCCAGAGCTATGAGAAGCTGAGGAGAAACACCTAAACAATGTATTCAGGAACAATGGTTACCCGATAAATGCAGTCCGCTGATTCCTGCACAACAGAACTAAACAGTAAGACACAAAACGCTCACAGATATTTCTGAAATGATCACCAAATGACCCACAAACCCAGTACCACACTGCAGCAACTATGAATGAAATTAAAGGTCCCCATATCCACAGACAACAGAAGGAACATGATATACAAAATACCCTGCAAGGACTGGAGCAAACATTACATTGGACAGACGGACAGGAAACTAGCCACCAGGATACATGAGCACCAACTAGCCACCAAAAGACATGACCAATAATCATTGGTATCCTTACAAACAGACGAAGAGGGCCACCAGTTCAACTGGAACAATAGATCTATCATGGGACAGGCTAAACGGAGATACACGCAGAAATTCCTAGAGGCCTGGTATTCAAACCGGAACTCCATCAGCAAACATATCGATTTGGACCCCATTTACCGACCTCTCAGAAAAAGAGCCGGTAGTGATATCACCCACCACAACAGGCCAAGCCACACAAATAGAAAGCAGAACAGAATACCAGATGATGTTACCTCACATGGTGACGAAATCAGAGAGCAAACTGACAACCCGATTCACAACCTAAGCTACAACTCTTCTCCAAACTGTAAATGGGTAGAGTTAGACTACAGATCAGTCACAGTCTTACCGAAAGGTAGTGGAATGAGTGAATGGGCTAAATGGCCCACTCCTGTTCCTAAGTTATGGATAGGGTGGAAACCATATCCGAACCAGTGAATATGGCGTGTTAAATTGAAAGAAGTACAAGTAAACAAGATAATGTCTGTGTTTGTGCAATAACTCAAGAAATTGTGAAGATGCCATGCATTGAGAAAAATACCCATGCACACCATAAGGAACATTGGATACAATATATTGATCATTAATTGTGGAACTCAACAGATTGTATATAAACTAATGAAGTAGGAGAAAGGGAGGACTGCAGATGCTCTTCATTCCTGATGAAGAGCTTATGCCCGAAACATTGATTATCCTGCTCCTTGGATGCTGCCTGACCTGCTGTGCTTTTCCAGCACCACACTCTCAACTATAAATTAATGAACCTCAGCAAATTTACAGATTCCAATAAATGATTCTCACAATTTTCAAATACAATCCTGAGGGGAAAAAAAATCATTGTTTTGTGTTTGTAATTTTGTACGTTAAGAATGCAAAATTTTATAAGATGGTTATGTTGTAAACTGTCTTTTTAAAATAAAACATAATGTCCCTGGAAAGGGGATTGGTGATCATATGGAGCAATGCAGCAAGGCAGCCCCATGTGATTTGATTCTTATAGAAATAATAAAATATGAAATCTTGTCCTATGATTATTTCGGTCAGTTGTTGGGAAATTCAAAGAAGTTTTTAATAGTTATCAGTTTCCAGATGGATCATAATGCTCAAAAATGGAAGAGCATGAACTGATGTGTGAATCATTAGGATAAAGATGATCAGGTGCAACATACAATATGAGGAAAGGAAATGGTAATGTTTGAATGAAGTTTGATACAACTTTTGAGTTGGATTCCTGAGGAGTTGCTGGATCAGCACAGGAGTTCAGATGAATCTGTTTTGAGGTCTCTGAGCGGTGAGCTCCTTAGGATATTAAATAGGTTTGATAGCATGCATGATGTACAATAGGTTGCTCGTGCCCAGTAGAAACTGGGGATTATTCATTCTTTTCATTGAATCCCTACAGTCAAAGAGTGTGGTGCTGGAAAAGCCTAGCTGGTCAGGCAGCATCCAAGGAGCAGGAGAGGTAATGTTTTTGGTATAAGCCCTTAATCAGGAATGCCTGAAACATTGACTCTCCTGCTCCTCGGATGCTGCCTGACCTGCTGTGCTTTTCCAGCACCACACTCTCAAACTCTGATCGCCTGCATCTGCAGTCCTTACTTTTTCACATAAAATCCCTACAGTGTGGAAACAGACCATTTGGCCCAACAAATCCACACCGACCCTCCGAACAGTATCCCACCCAGACCCATTCCCCTAACCTATTACTTTCCATTACCCCTGACTAAAGCACCTAACCTACACATCCCTGAACACTATGGGCAATTTAGCATGACCAATTTGGATATCTTTTGAAACTTCCAAAAGGTGCTGGGATAATTTAGAACAATAGTGTGGGTGATATCTTCACTTAAAGGTTCAGACAGTGATCCGGATTTGCCGAGTGTACTCTTCACTGAATATTGTTTCATGATGATGCTATGGCTGTCAAGAGGTTATTTTATTTTTTTTAAGAGAGGTTGTAATGCGAAGGTACAAAGCCAGCCACTGAAGACTGCTTGAGTAAATAGCTTGTGAGCCCTTGGGATTGTTTTTAATAGCTGGAACAACAGAAGCAGCCTGGACCTGGCCAGCTCTCAAAGAACAGGCTTTCTTTTTTTTTAGTTTTTAGGTTTAGCATTAAACAGAAGCCTTTGGTCTTCTCAAAAGAGTTGGAAACTTCAGTGAATGTCTCCTGGCTGCTACACTCTGAATTTTCTCTTGATGATTTTTCCCTCCTGGATTGAAGAACTGCATGTGAGAATCTGTGTCTAAATTTGCCTTTTTTTGCCAAGGGTTGTGTTTATAGGACGTTACTATATTGAATCAGTTAATTAGTAATAGGTACTGTATCTATTATTCTGTTAAGTTTCCCAATGAAGTTGTTAGTCTAAATTCCTTTCTTTGGTTGTATTTTACTCCAATGTTTATATAAATTGTGTTTTGCTTAACATTAAGTCGTTTGACCATTCACATCACATTGGGAACAGAGACTTTACATATGCCTTTAAAATAAGAGAAAGTTCAGATCTAGGCTACCTTTATATTTTGAGAGGGTCCGATCTGGTCCATGACAGTATTCAATCCTCATTTGGAACTTGTAATCCTCAGTAACCTCAGTGATAAACTCAAAGTCAGCATAATAACATAAGAAATAGGAGCAGGAGTAAACTATTCAGGTTGTTAGATTTTGGGGTTCACATTAACTTTATTTGTAAGACCTGTCAATTACAATTATAAATTGAACTTTGAATGAAAGCCATTCTAAAGGTTTGCTAATCTTGATTAGTTAAAAGAACCGTTCCAGCTCCTAACACTTTCACAGGTTTTATAGAAATGATTACATTTGTCAGACCAAGTTTAAAAGCTATACTTAATGAATACAATGGTTTCCGGACGATCCACTTGTGGACACAAGCTAGTGATATTGGTTGACTGAACACTTGCTCTTGTTCTCTACTGTTGACTGAAGTGCCCTATCTCTCTTGTGACCCTTCTTGTGCACTGAATCACCTGTTATTGTCCCTTGTTGGCCACTGCCTCCTGTACATGAGCAGAGAGATCCTGAATTCTGATCGACACAAACAAAACTACTGGAGAAACTCATCAGGTCTGGCAGCAAATTCAGTTCTGAAGAACAGTCATTGGATTTGGAACATTAACTTTGTTTTCTGACAACAAGCCTGATGAATTTCTCCAGCAGTTAATGTTCCTAATCCAGTGACTGTTCTTCAGAACTGAATTTGCTGTCAGACCTTCTGACTTTCTCCAGCAATTTCTATTCTTGTTTGTTTCAGATCTCCAGCATCTGCAGATCTTTGTTTTATTTTTCTGATTGGTTTTGATTTACCATTTATGGATAGCACATGATCAATCTCAGGATGGTTAAACAATGAACATTGTGTGAGTTAATATCTTTTAATATTATGTAGCTTGGAACTTAGATTTTGAACAAGTACCATGTGGGTTTGAACTGTGAATATGATGGAATTTAAGGATAATTTTGTAAGTATTTCTGTTGCCTTGGTGATTTCTTTTAAAGCATAATAGGACAGAGAGACTTGCCAGAGAGTGAGTTTGTTTTTCATTATTTATTTGTAAAACTCAACTAATATAAACTGCATGTGCACCAGGTTCCAGTTAGAAGGTTCCAGTTGATACAAGTCTGGTTTGTCCAAAGTTACCTCATAAAGCAATCTGCCCATTCCAGGTATTAGTTTACAAGAAGGATCCCAGAAGTGAAGGGCTTGTCATATGATGAGAGGTTGAGGATTCTGGGTCTGTACTCAATGGAGTTTAGAAGGATGAGGGAGACTCTCATGAAAACTTACACAGTATTGACAGGGCTGGATAGAGTGGAGGTGGAGATGTTTTCACTTGTAGGAGAGACTAGGACCCGAGGGCACAGCCTCAGAGTGATGGGATGACACTTTAAAACAGAGAGGAGGAGGAATTCTTTCAACCGCAGGGTGGTGAATCTGTGGAACTCATTGCTTCAAGTTATTGAGTGTATTTACGACAGAGATAGGTGGGTGCTTGATCAGTAAGGGAATCAAGAATCACAGGGAGAAGGCAGGAGGGTGGGATTGAAAAACATATCAGCCATGATTAAATGGGCTGACTGACCTAATTCTGCTCCTATATTATTTGGTCTTATAGCTAGTATCCTTTTTCTGAACTTCTTCCAACACATTTACACTCGTCCTTAAGTAGGGTAACTAACACTGTTCACAGTACTCCTGATGTGGTCTCATAGTTGTCCTGAATGAATGAATCACCCTACTCATATATTCAATTTCCATTATAATAAACAATAATATCTTATTAATTTTCTCAGTTACCTGCTGGACCTACAGGCCAACCTTTCACAATTCATTGACTAGGCCACGCAGATCCTTCTGTATCTCAAAGCTCTGGAGTTTTACACCATTCAGTGAAAAGCTCCTTTTTTACTTCTACCTGCCAAAAATGGCCAACTTCCCATTTTCCCACACAATGTGCCATTTGCCAGAGTTTTTCCCACTCTCTGATCCTATCTAAGTTCCTTTATGTCCTCTTTAAGTCTTCTTCACAGCTTATGTTTTTAGTTTCATGTATCATCAGCAAATTCAGCAACCAGACCTTTGGTCCCTTTATCCAAGTCATTTCTATAAATTGTAAATTGCTCAGGCTCCAGCTCTGATCCCCATGGCATACCACTTGTTACGTCTCACCAACCCTTGACATTTTGCAACCATTTGCCTGGTTGGTCCAGTTCAGTTTCTGATCAATGATAACTCCAGGATGTTGACATTGGGGAATTTAGATATAGTAATACCATTGTAAGTAAGGGCAAGATGGTTAGACTGTCTCTTATTGAAGATAGCCATGGTCTTGCAGATGGGTGGCATAAATATTACTTCCCACTTATCAGCACAAGCTTGGATATTGTCCAGCTCTTGCTGCAAATAGACACTGGCTGCTTCAGTATCTCAGGCTTGGTGACTGGTGTTGAACATTGTGTAATAATCAGAAGAGCCACATCTCTGACATTATGATAGAGCAAAAGTGACCAATGAAACAACTGAAGATGGTTGGACCTAGAACATTGCCCTGAGGTACTCCTGCAGAGATGTTCCTTTGTGCCGAGTATGATTCTAACCAGCAGAGAATTTCCCTGAATCCCTCCAACACCTGTTTTGATAGGGCTCCTTGAAGCCACATTGAGTCAAATACAGCCTTTCTTTTATTCACACATGGGACATGGGTGTCACTGCCTGGCCTTGATGTCAAGGGCTGTCACTCTCCCTTTCCCTCTAGAATTCAGCTCTTTTGTCCATGTTTGAACCAAGGCTGTAATGAGATCAGGAGCTGAGTGGCCCTGGCAGAACCTAAACTGGGCTTCACTAAGCAGGTTATTGCTGAGCAGGTGCTGCTTGATATGTTGATGACCCCTTCCCTCGCTTTATTGATAATCGAGAGTAGACTGATGGGGCAGTAATTGGCCGGATTGGATTTGTCCTGCTTTCTGTGGTCAGAAAAGCTTTCCACATTTCTGGCAGCTGTCAGTATTGTAACTGAATTGGAATACCTTGGCTAGACATATGACATGTTCTGGAGCGTGGGTTTACTGTACTATTGCCAGAATGTTGTCAGACTCCTTTTCAATATTCAATGCTTCCACCCAATTCTTGAAATTATGTGGAGGAATTGAACACTAGCCTTTGTGATGCTGGGGACCTTCAAAGGAGGCTGAGATGGATCATCCACTTCATACTCCTGGCTGAAGATTGCTGCAAATGGGCTTCCCCATCACTGAGGAGGGGGATATTTGTGGAGCCTCCTCCTCCAGTGAGTTGTTTAATTGTCCAATTGTCCATCTGATTGGATGTGGCAGGACTGGGGAGTTTGGCATGCAGTTACTTCTGCATTACAATTCCCCAGTTGGACACCACATTTTCAGGTATGCCTGGTGCTGTTTCTGGCATGCCCTCCTGTACTTTCCATTGAACCAGGGTTGATCCCCAGATCAATGGTAATAGAGTGGTGGAATTTGCCAGGCCATGAGGTTACAGGTTGTGGTTGAATACAATTCTTCTGCTACTGATAACTCACAGTACCTTGTGGTAATGTCACTCACCTTATAATCCAGAAATGCCGTACTGATGTGGGGATGTTTGTTCAAATCCCACCATTGACAGGTGTTAATGTTTGAATTCAATGAACATTTGTAATTGTTTTTTAAGAAGCTAGTATAATTGCAACCACGGTGAATTGTTGCAGAAATCTATCTATTAATGCCCTTTGGAGAAACAAATCTGCTACCTTTACCTGATCTGGCCTGTATGTGACTCCAGACTGTTGCCCACAGCGATGTGATTGCCGTCTCTGGGCAATAAATGATGGTGACATCATATCCCATGTACAATTTTTTAAAAAATGTACTCAAATGAACAGCAGGACACCAGGAAGCCCAGAGTAACAGACAGCTCTTGGGGTGTTTGTTGCCAGATCCCTGAAGACAGGTTAATAATGTGGTTCAAGAAGGCACATAGGGCACTTCCCTTTATTAGTCATGACATGGATTATGAGCTGGAACGTTACATTGGAGCTGTGAAAAACTCCACAGCTGGAGTATTGTGTGCAGCTCTGGTCTCCGTACTGTAGGAGGGATGTGATTGCACTGGAGGGGGTGCAGGTAAGATTCATCAGAATGTTGACTGAGGGAGCACTTTCGATATGAACAGAGGCTGGGTAAGCTCGGGGTTTTTTTCTTTGGAGCAGAGAAAGCTGAGAAGGGGAGCCTGATTGATGTGTAAGATTATGAGAGGCATGGACAGGGTGGATAGAGAACAGCTGTTTCCCCTTAGTTGGAGGGTTACTAATTGCCGGGGGGCGGGGGGGATGGAATACGACTTTAAAGTGAAAGGCAGGAGGTTTAAAGGCATTTAAGGATAAGTTTTACTTTTCACCCACAAGGTGATGGGAGGGAGGTTGAGTCAGGAAACCTTGCAATCTTTAAAAACTGTTTGGATTAGCACTTGAAATGTTGTAACATTAAAGACGGTGGGTCAAGTGTTGGAAAGGCGGACTAGCGTAAATTGAGTAGGTAAAAACAATGACTGCAGATGCTGGAAACCAGATTCTGGATTAGTGGTGCTGGAAGAGCACAGCAGTTCAGGCAGCATCCAAGGAGCAGCGAAATCGACGTTTCGGGCAAAAGCCCTTCATCAGGAATAAAGGCCAGCACTTGTCAATGCAGATTTGATAGGGTGAAGGACCTCTTCTGTATTGTATGATTGTACCAGGAAAGAATGGCAGATTTCTTTACTTCAATGCCATTCATGAACCAATGTGTTTTCATGACGATGCCATTAGACTAGATTGTAATCCTAGAATTAACTGAATACAAATGATTTAAATGGGGGATTTAAACCTATGACCCCATAAAATAAGCCTGTGTCTTTGGATTCCTCATCCACTATGGCACCACCTTCAGTTTATGCTATGTTTATTTAACTTATAACGGACACTTTGTTAATTTAGATAGAACCTTTTTCACTAGTTTATTTTTTTGCATGGGCCTTATTGATCGATGCACTATTAATAGTAAACTTTCAGACCCTCTTGTCACAGTTCATCCATAAGTGGTTGTTACACTGTTCTATTAGAAGGCGAAGGCGTGGTTTGATCTACATTTTCAAGATATTAATAATAAAACACAGCAGATAAACTATTTCTGTTGGTTGGGGATTCTGGAACTTGGGGACATATGCTGAGAATTAGGGCCAGACCATTCAGGAGATGCTAGGAAGCACTTCTATACACAATGGGTAGTACATGTTTGGAACTCTCTCCAGAAATAGCAGTGGAGTTGGATCAGCTGTTCATTTTAAATCTGAAATGGATCTTTTTTGTTAAAGAAAGGGATTAAGGAATATGGGCCAAAACAGAAAAGTCGAGTTAACGTTGATCAGCTTAATCATACTGAATGGTCAGACAGACTGAAGGGGCTGAATGACTCCTACTCTTTTAATCTGATATTACTTAAAACATTTAAATCATCCTTTTCCAACCCTAAATTTTAGTTTTCATCTATCCACAGATCTAGTTTAAAGATTTTCAAGTTTGCTTTCAATGAAGCATATCCCAATGAAATTGTTGCTAGGGTGTTTGTGGTGCACGGTCATGTCCCTACCTCTGAGCTAGGTGGTAGGTTAGTTCACATTCCACCTGCTTTGGTGTCAGAAGAACCCTAAACAGGTTGATTAGTAAAAACATGGAACCATTAACCTTTTCACAGTACTGAAGCCTGTGCCCCAAGCAAAACCTCTTTCTCCACACCAGTCTTTAAGGGGTTTACAAAGGATTTCAGAACTGAGGGCCCAAGTAACTGGAAACATGGCCACTAATGATGGAGGAATCAAAACTGGTGACAGACAAGGCACTACAAGATCTGACACCCAAGGGCAGCATGGTGGTTAGCACTGCTGCCTCACAGCGCCAGAGACCTGGGTTCAATTCCCAACTTGGGCAACTGTCTATGTGGAATTTGTACATTCTCTGTGTCTCTGCTTGGTGTCCTCTAAGTGCTCCGGTTTCCTCCCACAATTGACTATGCTAAATTGCCCATAGTGATAGGTGCATTAGTCAGGGGTAAATGTAGGGTCGGGGATTGGTCTGGGTGGGTTTGTGTGGACATTTTGGGCGAAAGGACCTGTTTCCACACTGTAGGGAATCTAATCATGGTTTACAGAGCTATGGGGGTTTCTGCCATCCTAAATGGCTCTAAGACATGGATTGCCTACAGCAGACATCTCCAGGCATTGAAACAGAACCATCAACGCTGCCTGTGCAAGATCCTGCAAATCCACTGGGAAAACAAACGCTCCAACACCATTGTCCTTGACCAAGCCAACATCAAGGCACTGACTATCCTTGATCGCTATAATGGGCTGGGCATGTTGTCTGCATGACTGACATGAGACTCCCCAAGCGGGTGCGCTGCTCCCCACTCTGAAACAGCAGGCGAGCCCCAAGTGAACAGAGGAAGCAATTCGGAGATACTCTCAAGACCTCACTGGGGAAGTGAGACATTCCCACAGACACCTGGGAATCGTTGACGTAAGACTGTCCAAAGAGTATATCACTAAAGTGAAAAAAAAAATTAGAATTTTTTTAAAAATTAAAAACTGTTCAGAAAACAGTGCAGCTGGCATTTATCATTGGCTTAATGATAGCAGCAGATGTATCAACAATTAAAGGGGTTAGACTAGATTGGAATCAGATTAGAAACAGAAGGCAAGACCAGAGAAGGATATGAGACCAAAAATGAGAATTTTAAAATCAAGTCTATTGTTTGACCATAATACAGTGCAGGTGATGGGAACATGTACACAGGTACCAGTCTTGGCTGACCACAACTTTATGGAGAATAGAATGTTGGAGGCAAGCCAGAAATGTATAAAAAAAATTTATTAAAAAGCTTTTAATTAAACTGATCTGTGATATCATTCCGTTGTTACAGTTTCAGCAACTGGTTGACTGGAGCAGTGGCTGGTGCTGTTTTTCTGTTCCGTGTCCTTTCTGCTCAAAGTTTCAGTTCATTGTGACCGAAGAGCAAATCTGATACTTTGTCTTGTAGTAGTCCTTCAACTGAGACAGTATCATCAGTTGCAGTCCCTGTCCCATCGATCAACAAAACCCACAGCAAGGCGGCCACCTGTACCCATGTAACAAGGCACTTGAGTGGAGGTTAGGATTTCTGCTGCTGGCCTTTCTATTACTAGAAAACCCAGAACTGGCAACAGGAGACAGGAACAGAGGGAAGCAGCAGATAGTGATTGAACGCTCCTCTGTCAGTCAAGTGGCATAGACGTCAAAATGAAATGCTTTACCAGCCTGATTGGAATATGGCCATGGAGAGGCTAAAAGTCAGGAATGTAGGTTCAAAAAGGGGCAGTGATGATAGGAATTCAAATATGCAGTCCCTAACTTTTTTGAGAATGTCATTCCAAACACAAGATGAATAATGAAGATCTGCTTGAGTTTATAGATCAACATATAAATTGGGAGCAGGAGTAGGCCATTCAATTCTACTCTACAATTCAATAATATCATGGCTGATCTCACTACTCCACATTCCCGCCTTCCCCAACAACCTTCACCTAATCGCTTGTCCAGAATCAATATACTGCTGGCTTAAAAAGATTCAAGTCTCTGCTTCCACCACCTTCTGAAGGATACCAAAAATTCTCAGAAAACAAATTCTCATTTTGTCTTAAATGGGCAATCCCACATTGTATATTATTTCCTAATAGGGAACATCCTTTCCATATCCTATTAAGACCCTCAGGATCTTACGTATTTCAATCAAGCCATCCCTTACTCTTCTAAGCTGCAGAATTTGTCTCCATTAATGCTCTATTAAAAGAATGACTCTTGGAATGTGTTTCGATTAATTAAATTGATGACATTAAGACCATGATTAAAGAGACCGCACATATCTTGCTCCTTATTTTTGATGACCTTCCATTGCACACAATTTCCTTTGAATTTACAGTAAATGGAAGGATGTAGCCTTAAGTGTTTAGAGCCTTTGGTTTGTATAAGATTGGCTGGACGCTGATTGGACCAGAATTTATAACTGCAGCAAAGATTTTGAAAACTGATGGGAATGTTCCTCAGCTTAGCAAACTGGGTTGACTATGTTGGAAGTTTCACAGAGAACCTGACCCTGCAGTTGCTGTGAATGTATCCATGTCTCCAAAAGCTACAGCTCACTTCGTTCATGCCTGGCAAAGATCTGGTTGTATTTCTTTTGTTTCTTGGGTTTATACAGCAGTAATTTGGAATATCTCATTAGCAGCTGCTTCCAGTAACAGGAAACATCCTCCATCTTCAAGTGCTCCAGGATAAACTGGTGGCCCCTGTGAAAGAAAAGATAAGCATCAGGGGCTGAGTTAGTGGAGCACCTACCTTCAACAGGGCTAGAAACCTGACAGTGTTATTGCTGATAACAGCTTAAATACTACACATTACACGACAGGGCTAGACTGGAGTATGTCTGGAATATGGATCAATGGTAACTTCATCATCTCTGAGCTAGGTCATGTGGTCTATTTCCCTTAAAGGCACATAGAACATAGAAAAATTCAGCTCAGTACAAGTCCTTCAGCCCTCAATATTGTGCCAACTTTCTGACCCTACTCTAAGATCAGAATAACCTACATACCCTTCAATATATGATTTTCCATGTCCTTTTCCAAGAATCACTTAAATGTCCCTAATATCGCTGACTCTACTACCACCACTGGCAGTGCATTTCACACACCCACCACTCTCTGTGTAAAGAACCAAACTCTTACATCTCCCTTAAACCTTCCTCCAATCACCTGAAAATTATGCCCCTCATGATAGACATTTCCACCCTGGGAAAAAAAGTCTCTGGCTATCACTCTATCTATGCCTCTCACCAGCTTGTACAGCTCTAACAAGTCACCTCTCATCCTTCTTCATTCCAACGAGAAAAGGTCTAGCTCCTTCAACCTTTTATCGTAAGACATGCTCTCCAGTCCAGGCAGCAACTTGGTAAATCTCCACTGCACCTTTTCTAAAGCTTCCACATCTTTCCTATAATGAACTGAACACAATATTCCAAGTGTGGTCTAACCAGGCTCTTGAACTCAATCCCCCTGCAAATGAAAGCCGACACACCATATGCCTTAACAATCCTATCAACTTGGGTGGCAACTTTCAGGCACCTATGGAGGTGGACCACAAGATCCCTCTGTTGCTCCACACTGCCAAGAATCCTGTCTTAAACCCTGTATTCTGCATTTAAATTCAATCTTCCAAAGTGAATTACTTCACACTTTTCCAGGTTGAACTCCATCTGCCACTTATCAGACCACCTCTGTACCTTGTCAATGTCCCATTGCAATCTACAACAGCCCTCCATGCTATCCACAGTTCCACCAACTTTCGTGTCATTGGCAAACTTACTAATCTACCCTTCCACTTCCTCATCCAAGTCATTTATAAAAATCATAAAGAGCAGAGGTCCCAGATGCCTGTTGTACACCACTGGTCACCAAGCTCCAGGCTGAATATCTTCAATCTACCACCCCCCTCTGTCTTTTATAGGCCAGTCAATTCAGTATCCAGACTGACAGGTTTCTCTGTATCCCATGCGTCCTTACTTTCTGAATGAGCCTACCATGAGGAACCTTATCAAATGCCTTGCTCAAATCCATATGCACCACATCCACTGCTCTACCTTCATCAATCTGCTATGCCACATCCTCAAAAAATTCAATAAGGCTTGTGATGTGGAGATGATGGTGTTGGACTTGGGTGGACAAAGTTAGATGTCACACAACACCAGGTTAGAGTCTAACAGCTTTATTTAAAATCACAAGCTTTCAGAGCACTGTTCCTTCATCAGGTGAAGTGGAGAGAGGCGCACAGGCACAGAGTATATAGGCAGAGAGATAGTGGCAAGATTTGGCTATGGGTACCCACCCAGCAATGCTTGCCTCTCCACAGAATACATGGAATAGCCCCTCTTCCACAGCTACACTGGCAGAATCCTCCACCTTTTCCTCTGCTACATCAATGACTGTATCAGTGCTGCCATGTGCTCCCAGGAGGAGCATGATCAATTCATTCAACATACCAACACCCTCCACCACAACCTCAAATTCACCTAGTCCATCTCCATTGCTTCCTTCTCCCTCCTGGACCTCTCCATCGCCATCTCTAGTGACTAACTACACACTGACATCTACCACAACCCCATCAATACCTAGATACCTTGACTTGCCTGCCTATTTGAAGCATCATAAATTTTTACTCCCCGGTGATCAACAGTGCCCTCAATCGCGTCTCCTCCATTTCCCACACTTCTGCGTTCGAACTCCAAATCCCACCCCCCCACAATCCCAATATTGAATCCCCCTGGTCCTCACATTCCACCCCACCAATCTCCAAAACTAGTGCATCATCCTCCATCACTTTCACTGCCTTCAGTCAGACCCCAGGACCAAAAATATATTTCCCTCCCCATCCCTATCTGCATTCCATAGGGATCGTTCCCTCCATGACTCCCTCATTAGGTCCACACTCACCACTAACCCCTCTCTACTCCTGGCACTGTCCTGTTCCACTGTAAGAGATGCAAAACTTGCACCCACACCTCCCTCTCACCTCTGTCCATGGCCCCAAGGTTCATTTCAAATTCGGGAGAGATTTACTTGCACATCCTCCAACTTCATCGACTGTATCTATGCTCTCGACGTGCAAACTCGAGGAACGGTTCAGGGAACATCTCTGGTCCATATGCACTAACCAACTCCACCCTCCTGTGCCCATCCACTTCAACTCCCCCTCCCACTCCTCTAAGGACGTATCCAATCTGGGCCTCCTCCACTGCCTACACAAGGCCACCCGTAAACTGGAGGAGAAACACATCTTCTGCCTCGGCATCCTACAACCACACTGCATGAACCTAAATTCGCCAGTTTCCAAATCGCCCCTCCTCCAACTGAATCCTAGATCCAACCCTCAGACTCAGATCCACCCTCCTGACCTGACCTACCTGTTCCATCTTCCTTCCCACCTATCCACCCCACCCTTCCCACCAACCTAATCACCTCCTACCTCCACACACCTATCGCCTACCTTTTCCCGAGCTCCATTCCTCCTTCCTCAATTTATCTCTCAACCACCTTCCCCACCCAGTCCTGAAGAAGGGTCCTACACAAAACTTTGACTCCCTTGCTCCACTGATGCTGCCTGACCTGCTGTGCCTTTTCCAGTACCATGCTTCATCAACTCGGATTTCCCCAGCATCTGCAGTCCCCATTGTCTCCTTATGGCAAGATAATTCCAGGTAATTAAGAGTGTCAACAGATAAGTACAAATGGTGTGAGTAGACTGACAACAGGCTGAAAGCAATCAAGAATGTCAAGAGATTAATACAAACAGTGTGACTAAAGTGGCAACAGTTAAATAGGAATGATCTATGATCCAATTAACTTAGGCAGAGAGATAATAAATAATCAAAAGTGAGATGTTGCTGGAGACAAACCAATTGGCTGGAATAACATGACTAGGTAGCAGTCACATGATGAGGATCTAATAAAAATAATAAGTATTCAAAATCTGTACAGACTAATTAAAGCAGATGGATAATCACAAGCAATAAAAGTGGTGGTGGTAATACAGGGCAGTATGGAAGATTTAACAGATACAGAACAATATGGTGGGGTTACGTGTAGCATGACATGAACCCAAGATCAGGGTTGAGGCTGTCCTCATGAGTACAGAATTAGGTTATTAGTTTCTGCTCAGCAATTCTGCACTGTGTTATGAAGATGTGGGTGTACTGTAAAGAGAGCATTTAAAGAGAGTTAAACGCTAGCAGAATGACCTGACACAGTATTAAGTGTTCTGAATAAGGTAACAAAGTAACACTTGGTCGAATTGCCTGGAAAGGACAAAATAGATTTGAATTAGGCCAATCAGTTTAAATTATACCCTGAAAAATACCAAATTCCAATTGAGTTTGAATTGAGTATATTGACAATCTTAAAAGCCAATGACACAATCTGATGCTTTGGGGGTTTAAGACTGGGGAAAATTAACCAGTTGGAAGGAGAACTGCCAAGCCTCCAACATCTGCAGACTGCCCAGAGAATAGCTCTCTTAAAGGTACCTTTATCAATTAGTAACCTGTGAAGCAGAATCCCGAAGATGATGATTTGATGTCCGGCTGGTGTTTTTTGAAAAGTTGGGTTTTGGTATATCTTATATGGGGGCGGGGGAAATGGGGGTTTATTGGACTAGTATTGTAGATGGGGAAGGTAAAAGCTAGGTTAGCGTAAGGAGTTGTAAATAGGTGCTAGTTAATTATTCTCTGTTATACTTTAACAAATAAAGTTGTTACTTTTATTTTAACTAGTTCTTAGCCTTTTGCATTTTCACAGATTACTGCACAGGATAAATCTTTTCTGTGTTGGTTTAAATTAAGCGGGAGGGTTTAACCCGTGTCGTAACAATTGTTGTGTATCTTGAAGGCCGCCTTAGAGGACACTTACCTAAAGATCAGATACTGAATGTTATTGACCGCTGAAGTGTTCCCTGACTGGAATGGAATACTCCTGCCTGGCAATCATTGCACTGTGTCCATTCACCTATTGCCACAGTATTTGCATGATCTCACTGGTATACCATGCCTTGGCATCCTTTCCTGGAGTGTATGAGGTAGACAACATTGGCTGAGTCACATGAGTACTTACCATGTACATGGTGAATGGTGTTTCCATGTGCGATAGCCTCCCACGTCTTGCAGTGGCAGCGTTGTATGATGTTGTGGTTACTATTTTCCCGAAGGCTGGGTAGTTTGCTAAGAACGATGGTCTGTTTTAGGTTAGACAGTTGTTTGAAGGCAAGTTATGGAGATGCAGGGATGGCCTTGGCGAAATGTTGATCATCATCCATGACGTGTTGAAGGCTGTGAAGAACATGGCATAGTTTCACCGTTCTGGGTTAAGTACTGGACAACGAAGGGTACTCGATCAATCATGTCCCTCTCAGCCTTCTGAGATGGCTGAGATTTTTCACAGTGGCACGCTGGAATTGTTGATTTAGGAGTTGAGTCATATCCTGTTCTTATAAGGACATCTTTCAGTGTCTGTCGCATTCCTCCTCGTCAGAGCAAATCCTGTGTATACACAGTGCTTGTCTGTAGGGGATGGCTTCTTTAACATATTTAGGGTGGAAGCTGGAGAAGTGAACCATCGTGAGGCTATTCATGGGCCTTGTTGTAGAATGAAGCACTGAGAGGTCCATTCTTGATGGAGATGCATATGTCCAAGAATGAAACATTCTGAACAGTACTCCTTGGATAAGTCTGATGGTGGGATGGAGCTTGTTGATATTGTTGTGTAGTTGGCTCAGTGATTCTTCGCCATGAGTCCAAAGAAAGATGATGTTGGAGTAAAGGAGTTGGGAGTTCATGTTGCAGTGTACACGACATTGGCGAAAGTGAAGACTGCAGATGCTGGAGATTAGAGTCGTGACTGTGGTGTTGGAAAACCACAGCAGGTCAGTCAGCATCCGAGGAGGAGAATCGACATTTCAGGCAAAAGCCCTTCATTAGGATTCTTGTACACAACATTGGTTAGGCCACTTTTGGAATATTGTGTGCAATTCTGGTCTCCCTCCTTTTGGACGGCTGTTGTGAAACTTGAAAGGGTTCAGAAAAGATGTTGCCAGGGTTGGAGGACTTGAACTATACAGAGAAGCTGGGGCTGTTTTCTCTGGAGCATCAGAGGCTGAGGGGTGACCTTATAGGGGTTTCTAAAATCATGAGTGGCATGGATAGGGTAAAGGATAGGGTAAATAGACAAGATTTTTTCCCTAAGGTGGGAGAGTCCAGAACTAGAGGGCATAGGTTTAGGGTGAGAGGGGAAAAATTTAAAAAGGCTCTAAGAGACAAATTTTTTCATGCAGAGGGTGGTGCATGTATGCAATGAACTGCCAGATAAAGCGGAAGCTGGAACAATTACAACATTTAAAACTCATTTGGATGGGTATATGAATAGGAAGGGTTGAGAGGGATATTGACCAAGTGCTGGCAAATGGGAATAGATTAGTTTAGGATATCTGGTTGGCATGGACAAGTTAAACTGAAGGGTCTGTTTCCGTGCTGTACATCTCTGTGACTCTATATTGTTGATGTACCTGGTCTATAGCATTAGTTGGAAGTCCTGAGTGGTGAAGACGTTTTACTCAAACCTGTGCATGAAAATATTGGCATATCGGGGTAAAATTTTGGTCCGAAATGGCTGTTGTGCCTCTGGATAAAGAGCTGGCTGTTGAAGGTGATGATGTTGTGGTTGAAGATTAAGCGGATGAGTTGTAGTATGGTGTATGGAGATTGTCAATGTTTGTTATTAATGCTGTGCCTTAATTAATCTGATCATAGATCAATTCTTCATTTATTAATCAGCCGGTCAACACACTACACTCACTGTTTCTACTTACCAGTTGACAAGCTTAATTACCTGGAATTATCTTGCCATTGTCTCTGCCTATATATTCTGTGCCTGTGCGCATCCCTCCACTTCATCTGATGAAGCAGCAGTGCTCTGAAAGCTTGGTGATTTTAAATAAACCTGCTGGACTATAACCTTGCATAGTGTGACTTCTGACTAAAGGCACATGAGCAGAAAGTTTAGACTGACATTCCAGTGGAGTGGTGAGGGAGTGCCCTCTCAAGTGAATGTAAAAGATCCCACAAATAGAGAAATAAAGAAACAAAAGTCAAAAAAGTTTGGGGGAACAGTTTTAACGACCTATAGGGTTAGTATGTGCTTTGACCTCTGTCAGTGATATCTGGTTGATTTTATTCAAACCACAGCAGTAGGTTTTGCACTTACCTCTCTGCAATCTCTCTGGCAATGTCGTCATTTTCTTGAACAAACTGTAACAAGTCCCTACAGTAACAGAGAAACAAGATCGATCAACTTCCCAGTCAACAGCTCTTAGTCCTGCGAATGCAACTATTGGACTCTCTGCACACTGTGTTCACAGAATTATTATACCTTGTACATGTTATTTAACAATTCATGGGATGTAGGCACCACAGGCTGAGTCAGCATTTATTGCATATCCATAATTGCCTGAGAGAAGGTAGTGGTCAGTTGCCTCCTTGAACTGCTAGTCTTGAGCTATAGGGACACGAACATTGCTGTTAAGGAATAGCGTTTCAGAATTTTGACTCAGTAACACTGAAAGAATGTTGATTATTCTTCCAAATCAGGCTGGTATGTGGCTTGGAGAGGAGAATGCAAGGTGTGGTCCTTTCGCCCAGCTTCTGCTCTCATTTTACTAGACCTTATGAATTCATGGTTTGGATGTGGTGTCAGAGGGGCCGTGGTCAATTTCTGCAATACATCTTGTAGATGGCACACACTGCTATTGCCTATTGGTGATGAAGGAAGTGAATGTCGAAGATGAGGGATAGTGCCGATTAAGCAGTTGCTTTGTTGTGCATGGCGTTGAGCATTGGGAGTGGCACCTATCCATCACAGTTCTAACTTATGCCTTGTAAATGGCGCATAAACATTGGGGTGACAGAAAGCCCCTGATCTGCTGTTGTAGTCACAGCATTTATATTGCTGGCCCAGTTCAGTTTTGGGCTAACAGTAACCTTAGATTGTTGGTAGTGGGGGAGACTCAGAGATGGCAATGTAATTGAATATGAAGGACCAAATGGTTAGATTCTCTTGAAGAACAGCTAGTCATTGCCTGGCATTTGTGTGGTATGAATGTTTTGCCACTTATCAAAATAAGCCCAAATTTTGTCCAAGTCTTGCTGTATATAAATGTGCACTGTGATGTTGTGAATGGTGCTGTACACGGTGCATTCACCAGCAAACTTCTCCACTTCTCACCTTTATGGAGGGAAGGTCACTGATCAAGCAGCTGAAGATGGTTGGGTCTGAAACACTACTGTGAAGATGTCCTGAAGCTAAGATGACTGGCTGCGAAAAACCACAATAATTTTTTTTGGCGCCAGGTATGACTCCAACTAGTGGAAAACTTTCCCTAAATTCCCATCTGCCCCAGTTTTGCCATGGATCCTTGATGCAACACTCAGTCAAACTTTGCCTCGATGGCGTAGACAGTCACTCTCCCCTTCCTTCTGGATTCAGCTTTTCTGTCCATGTTTGAACTGAGGCCAGGACCTGGCAGAATCCAAGCTGGGCATCAGTGAGCAGGTTTTTCTTTGCAAGGGATGCTTGATAATACCATCAATAATCCCTTCCATCAGCATGCTTATGATTGAGAGGAGAATAGGAGATGTCTTTTGCAATGAGGTGCTGGACTCCCCCAGCGTTGAGTCTGGGGATAATTGTAGAGTTTGTTCTTCCTGTTGGTTGTTTATTTGTATACCAACATTCACAACTAGATGCCACAGGACTGCAGAGCTCAGACCTGATCCTTTGTTGTGGGATGGTTTAGCCTCTTCTATTACACACTCCTTTCACTGTTTGACATACAGGTAGTTCTATGTTATAGCTTCACCAGTATAGGATACACTAGCATAGTTTTTTAGATACTGCCAAAACCATATAAGTAAACCTCCAAGGGGATACAAAAAAAACCCATCTACTCAGCAAATAAATTCTTCTCCTTCCTATTAAAAGTTTAATTACTACTTTGTAAATGCCCTTCAGCTAAATCTGAACATGACTACCGTATCGATTAACAACTGTGTAGGCAGTAGATGACCCACTAATCTGTCATTCCACCAAGAGTCTTACCGCACATTGGAGAGGTCTTGGTTAACAGGGATGTAATGTACCCATGGTTTCAGCTGGGGGTAAAAGAATTCCAGCCATTCATTCCCAACATGGAAAACCAACGATCCGCACAGAAAAAGGTGTTTAAATCGGAAACTGGCTGCAACACCTCGGAAATTAAATAAATACCTAGAAAAGAAACAGACTGTTTGTTTGTTTGTTAACTCCATCCATCCACAGCTGCAAATGCAATTAGCCTCGGTGTGTGAGAAGCTCCATTCTGAGCTAAACTGAAGGTCACAACGGGCAGCTCTCCAGGACGTTCTCCGCTGGCTCACTTGAAGTATTCCTTATTTGCAAAGAACATTTCTGAGATGTTGAGCTCAAGGTAGTTAGGGGGAGATCTGAAAACCAGAAGTAAGTGTTTTGTAAGAGCAGCAGCAGCAGCCCTGCACCCCCTCCATCTAATGCAGACCAACAGATTACAGGTGTTTAAAAGGGCCTGCATGTATGAAGATTTAAACCAGAAGGGAAAGGCTGCTTTCGTAAAACATTTGCCTGGCTGTGATCACAGGTTAAATCATGCAAGCTCCTGGATACACAAGTTCCAGCCAACCTGCTTGAATAACAAATAGGAATAGGAGTACACCATACGATCCCTCATGCCTGCTTCACCACTCAATGCAATTAGAGATGATCTTCTGTTTCAATGCCATTTCCCTGTTATATTTCCAAATCTCTAGATTGTCTTTGTGCTCAAAAATATATTGATTTCAGTCTTGGAATATACTCAAGTAGCCCCTAGCTGTGTGGGGTAGAGAATTCCAAAACTTTGAAACTTTTCAGTGAATAAATTTTTCTCTTCACCTCAATCTCAAATACTGAAAATCTGACCCTTAGTTTTAGACCCTTTTGTCAGGGAAAATGGTCTCTTTGCCCTCTGACAATTTTATATATTCCGAAGAAGTCACCACCCATTCTCCTAAATTCTAGAGAATACAGACCTAGTTAATTAAGTGAACAATATGGCAAAGTTATCCCAATACAGATCAGCACAAGGTACTAAACCTTTGAAGGTAAAAACAAAAAGGTACAAATATCTTGTATAATAAGAGGAGAAATGGAGTTGCGGGAGCAATGGAATCTATGAGTATAGAAAAATGATGACTGGCTAATGACTCCTATTTATTGAGGTTTGATGAAGAGACCCACATCAAACGTTGACCTGCCATTTCTTTTTTAGGGGCTGACTGACCTGCTCTGCATCCTTGGCTTTATTATCCCAATGCTAAGGACAGCATGTGTGACACCAGGAAGGCAAATTCTGCATAGGATGCACAAAACTGAGTGAAAATGTTTCTAACAACATACTTATACTTGCAATGGTCCACCAATGGAATTTCTTTGGCAGGGGGTCTTCCTAGAGTATCCTGCAAATAAATGAAGTGAATATATTACCAGCTTAGATCAATGTGGCACCATTAGCATGGCAAAACATTTTAAGGAGTATAATCAAACAATGCTTGGCACTGAGCCACATTCAGGGGTATCACAATGCATTATTGAATGCCTTGGTCAACAAGGTAGGTTTTATGAAGCATTTTAAATGAACAGAGAAACTGGAGAGGTTTAAAGTAATTCCAAAGCCTACGGTTCAGATAGTTGAAAGCACGGCTGCAAGTGGTGGAGATGAAAATTGGAATGCAAAGTAGGCACTACATTTAACAGGAGAGCTCAGAACAAGCAAAATAGGAGCAAAGGTTGACCACTGATTCCATCCAGGCAAAAGTGGGTACTGCAGATGCTGGAGAGTAGAGTCCAGATTAGAGTGGTGCTGGAAATGCACAGCAGGTCAGACAGCATCCAAGGAGCAAGAAAATCAACGTTTCATGCAAAAGCCTTTCATCAGCATTGATTCCATCCTTCAATATGAGCCTGGCTAACTTTAGATATCACCTTTCCTACCTTCTCCTCATATCCTGCAATCCCCAGAGGTTTCTATCAAGCTCAGTCTCAAATGTATTCAACACTGGACTATCAACAACTCAGTCAAGAAATTTTTCCTCATTTCAGTCCTGACCATATGGTTACTCCCAAATTATGGGAAACATTTACTCAGTGTCTATCCTATCAAGCTCCATCAGACACATGTAGGTTTCGAGGAGCTCATCTCTCATTATTCTAAGCTCCAACTTTCATAGGCTGAGTAATCAGGCCATTCACCATAATAAAGCCATCTTCTGCAGGAATCAATCTAGTGAACCTTTACTATGACACTGCCAATGCAAGAATATCCTTCCCTGGACATGGGGATCAAAGCTGTACAAAGTATTCCAGGTTTGCTTGCTAAACTTCATTTTTTGAACATTTCTCTGAACATTTAAAAGTTTCATACTTTTTTGAAAATATTAGTTTTCCATTCTTACTATCAAAATGAATAATGTCACACTTCCCCTTACTGTACACCTCCTGCTACCTTGTTCCTCACTCACTTTACTTGTCTATATCACAATCAGGTCCCCTCTCAGCCTTCTCCACTCTAAAAAAACCAGGCCCAGCACCGCATTTTCAAGTAGGCAGCATTTTCCTCGTATCACCGTAGGTATAACTACAACAGATGGATTGCAATATGACAGGAGGCAGCTCGGATCACCTTCTCAACAGCAGTTACTGATGGGTAATAAATGCTCTGCCAATACACTCACATCCCAAACACACATCAGCAATACAGAGTCTCTTCTGCATTGTACTATTTAGATTTCCCAAGTGAGAGAAAGCATTCTAGTTGGTATTAGTTGGATAGGAAAGGTTCTATTTACTTTGCACTAACCAAGAACCTCTCTCCAAACCTCAGGCGGGTAGGCTTTACTGAACTTTTATCTCCCCAATTCATTCACAGGATTTGGGCAGCACTGGCACAGCTGGCATTTATTGTCTATCCCTAAATGGAAGGCCTGTTTGAGACAATTTCAGAGGGTAACCACATTCCTGAGAGTTTGGGGACACTTGAAGGCCAAGTGGGCAAGAACAGCAGGTTTTGTTTTGTAAAGGACATCAACGAGCAGACAAGTTTTAATAATAATCTGACAGTTACCTAAATTCCAAATTTGTTGAATTAGCTGAGTTTAAATTCTACAACTGCAACTGAACTCATTGGATTGAACTCAAGTCTCCACATTATTAGTCCTGGTTTGTGCATTGTTACTCGAGTAAAATAAACACTATACTACAGTAGCTGCCATTCCACACCCTCTACCCTTGTGGCCTCACTGCAAGAACAGCAGCTGCGTTATTGTAGTACATCCCACGGTGTTTCACAGCAATGCAATCAGACCAAAAAGGTGGCGTGGAGCCAGAGGATGAGACATTTGAACAGGTGAACCAAAGTCTGATCGAAGAGATCAGTTTTATGCAGGAGAGAAAATTGGAGACGCTGAGGTTTCGGAGGAGAATTTCTAACGTATCTAAATGGTTTTTGCCAAGCTTGTGAATGGAGTGATCAAAAGATATCGAGAATGAGAAAGATGCAGACTTCGCAAGATTCCTCACATCATGTCAATTTGTACAAATTAGGACCCTTCTTATACTGTGACTTCACACACTTAACACAAAAAACAGAGAAACTCAGCATAAGTGAAGAAAACAAACAGGTAAGGTTTTTGAGTCTAACATGATTCTTCTTCAGAAGAAAAAAAACAGAACTCATGCCAGACTCAAAACATTAACTTTGCTTCTCTCGCCACAGATGCTGCCAGACCTGCTAAGTTTCTCCAGCATACTGTGTTGGCTTCAGATTTCCAGCATCTGCTACATTTTGCTTCTATTCCACCAACTGGGTTGCTTATCACATTCCACACAGAAATTAACATATAATTATCTTATTCTTATACAATTCTACATATAAAAGTCTCGACTTCAATTCAGCAACTAACACCAGGAGTACCTTTTCGGACTTCCAGGCTTGGTTTTTCGTGTACTCGGCATCTACCAACAAAGGTTCTTCCCGAGACAGCAGAATAAGAGGGTCTCGCTCAGAACTTGTCCTGAAATATCACAATATAATATCCACACGTGCATTAAGAGAGCGATACAGACACATATACATACATATTGTCTATGGCCCTGTCTTTTTGGTTGAGTATGCATGTGAGAAAACAAGAAGAGGTAAGTAACAGATAACATTTTGTTTCCATTCGTGCGATGTGGGTGGCATAGTGTGGTGATGAATGTCACTGGCAAGGCCGGCATCCATTAAGATGATGCCTAGCTATCTTCTCCAATACAACCAAATGGGTTGGTATGCCATTTCATAGAGCAGTTATAACTCAACCACATACAAGCCAGACTTTCCTCACGTGAAGAAAATTGGTTTGTATAACAATCCAATATTTCATCGTCACCACTGAATTGAGCATTTTACTCCAGATTTATTCAGTTAAATCTCCTAGATGCTATGGTCTGCAGATTATTCATCAGGCCTCCAAGTTCAGCTCTCTCTCTCCCAAGCACCACGACATGAGCACTTTCCATAACTTTCATGATGAATTGAGAATGGGAAAAGTGAACAGAAATTGATATCGATAAAACATCCGGCTTTAATTGAGAAATGGTTTATATCAATGCACCCTGGTCCAGCTACGTCCTACTCTTTAACTTGCTTCACTTGAATAGTACACTCTGTCTCAACCCCTGTCATTGCGTGTAGGACTCCTGAGCCAGAGCTCATCTGCTCCATCGGTTTCTTTTCTTAACTTGTGTTCTTTTCTTCTTTTTAGCTCCGATCCGCAGACGGCAATGGTGGTGATTGAGGTGAAGGCCCCAAGCGGACACCCGGCCTAGAGGGCCCGCGCAGACTCGAGGCGGGCATGGACTCGACTTGTTGCTACATCTTCTCTGCTTGGAAGGACTGTAATTTTGAACTTTTTATTTCTTAGATCTTACTTCTAGTGGACAAGCCACCAGAAGCCAGTTTATAGACACAGCAACTGCAGCCATTTACTGGCTTATGTCTTAGGGAATTGCCTGAAACAATCAGAGTTAAGCTGTTGGGTTTAAATTTACAGTTAGCTGCAAATCAGCAATAATGGGTGTATTCTCCATGGTAATACTACTTGCCAACCAATCAACAGTCTCATGCAGTACGAGGGTCGGTTTTCCCACTGAGTGTAAGATATCTTTTTCCAGAACATTCAAGTTCTGTACTACAAATGACTATTTATATTTAAATTCTGCTAACGATGTGGACTAAGAGGCAAATAAATTTGTCAGATAATTCATACTTGCATTCATATTTCCTGCCTGTTGGTATTTTAAAACGTTATGAATCATTTGGTCATACCCCTTGATCTCCTTATCCTGTATCAATAGGTCACTCATGTCATCTATCTGCACCGGTCAGAATGCACTGTTGACACAGAGCCGCACCAAGACAATTTTTAGATAATCTGGCTAAACTCGCTCTGCTGTAGCTATGGAAGAGTTCTCTCAGCATTGCCCTATTAAGCTGCGTAATGTTAAAATAAATTTTGTAGCTAAAATGGAGTGGTGTACTGCAAGGATTTGTTTTGGGTCCACTGCTGTTTGTCATTTTTATAAATGGCTTGGATGAGGGTGTAGAAGGATGGGTTAGTAAATTTGCAGAAGACACTAAGGTCAGTGGAGTTGTGGACAGTGCTGAAGGATGTTGCAGGTTACAGAGGATCATAGATAAGCTGCAGAGCTGGGCTGAGAGGTGTCAAATGGAGTTCAATGAGGAAAAGTGTGAGGTGATTCACTTTGGAAGGAGCAACAGGAATAAAGAGCACTGGGCTAACGGTAAGATTCTTGGTAGTGGAAGTGAGCAGAGAGATCTCGGTGCTCATGTACATAGATCCCTGAAAGTTTCCACCCAGGTTGATAGGGTTGTTAAGAAGGCATACGGTATTGGTAGAAGGATTAAGTTTCAGAGCCATGAGGTCATGTTGTAGCTGTACAAAATTCTTGTGCAGCCGCACTTGGAATATTGCGTACAGTTCTGGTCGAGCATAATAGGAAAGATGTGGAAGCATTGGAAAGGGTTCAAAGGACGTTTACTAGGATGTTGCCTGGTATGGAGGGAAGGTCTTATGAGGAAAGGCTGAGGGACTGGAGGCTGTTTTCGTTAGAGAGAGGGCGGCTGAGAGGTGACTTAATTGAGACATACAAGATAATCAGAGGGTTAGATAGGATGGACAGCGAGAGCCTTTTTCCTCGAATGCTGATGACGAGCACGAGGGGACATAGCTTTAAGTTGAGGGGTGATAGATATAAGAGAAATATCAGAGGTAGTTTCTTTACTCAGTAGTAGGGGCGTGGAACAACCTGCCTGCAACAGTAATAGACTCGCCAACTTTAGACAATAGACAATAGGTGCAGGAGTAGGCCATTCAGCCCTTCGAGCCTGCACCGCCATTCAATATGATCATGGCTGATCATTCCTAATCAGTATCCTCTTCCTGCCTTATCTCCATAACCCTTGATTCCACTATCCTTGAGAGCTCTATCCAACTCTTTCTTAAATGAATCCAGAGACTGGGCCTCCACTGCCCTCTGGGGCAGAGCATTCCACACAGCCACCACTCTCTGGGTGAAGACGTTTCTCCTCATTTCTGTACTAAATGGTCTATCCCGTATTTTTAAGCTGTGTCCTCTGGTTCGGCACTCACCCATCAGCGGAAACATGTTTCCTGCCACCAGAGTGTCCAATCCTTTCATAATCTTATATGTCTCAATCAGATCCCCTCTCAGTCTTCTAAACTCAAGGGTATACAAGCCCAGTCGCTTCAGTCTTTCAGTGCAAGGTAATCCCACCATTCCAGAAATTGACCTTGTGAACCTACGCTGCACTCCCTCAATAGCCAGAATGTCTTTCCTCAAATTTGGAGACCAGAACTGCACACAGTACTCCAGGTGTGGTCTCACCAGGGCCCTGTACAGCTGCAGAAGCACCTCTTTGCTTCTATACTCAATTCCTCTTGTTATGAAGGCCAGCATGCTATTAGCCTTCTTCACTACCTGCTGTACCTGCATGCTTGCCTTCATTGACTGGTGTACAAGAACATCCAGATCGCTCTGTACTGCCCCTTTACCTAAATTGATTCCATTGAGGTAGTAATCTGCCTTCCTGTTCTTGCCACCAAAGTGGATAACCATACGTTTATCCACATTATACTGCAAAAGGACAACTTTAAGGGCATTTAAATGGTCATTGGATAAACATATGGATGAAAATGGAATAGTGAAGGTGAGATGGCTTCAGATTGGTTTCACAAGTCGATGCAACATTGAGGGCTGATAGGCCTGTGCTGAGCCGGGGCTGTAATGCTCAAGTACACAACCCTTTATCCAAAACCCATGGGGCCAGCTGGTTTTCAGAATTTTTTGGATTTTGGAATAAGTTACAATTTCACGGTCAAATTTTAAAAAATCTTACCAAACAGCAGTCGCACCCGTGAGTACTACAAGCCTGGAGAAAGAATTGATGCCTGTCAGCGCTGGGCCATGCTGCCATGTCACATCTGCGTGACGTGGGGTCAAGTGGTGTGGAATTGTGCTAACTGTTTACATGCCCAAACAACCTTGTTATGGAGAAAAAAAACTTCCACATTTTGGAGATTTTTGGATTTCGGAATAAGGATTGTGCACCTGTTCTATGTTCTATTTGGATCCTAATAAATGATGCCATTCTCTTAGTGGGTTTCCCAAGAAAATTGCATTCATAACACTGCTAGGAACCCCCTTTGCTGTACACAGTTAATGAGAATTCCTCTTCTCTTTAACAGCTTTGCTGAATGATCCTACAGTCTGCAACCTTAATTATTTTCTGCTTTCAGTGTTTAAATTACAAATCTCCTGCCCTAATTGTTGCCTCAATTGTCTCCTTACTTCCTTCTTACATTAGACTGTCTATTTCGGTTTCTAACTTTCCCCTTTATTGCTATAATTCTGGCATCGCAGCATTTCGTAGCTGCAGCTTTATTTTTAAATTATTTCTGTCACCCTTGATTTTCCTTACTGGAGCCATGCCTTGTAGTACCTGTTTGCTATGGCAGCAAAACTCATTCACAGCAGTAAGTACTTTGTTTACTTCTATCTTTCTCAGCCAGCAAATACACTTTATTTTTAAAAGATTTCCCTTGCCCACCAGTGATTTCAGTTTCAATCATGCAGCCTCCAATGCCCAGTCTCCAGCTGAACCTCAATTTGTGACTGCTCCTACAGTTCTCAGCACCCAAAGCAATCTGTAACTGCCAAGTGCGACCTGTGCTACAGCACCACATAGAGAAGCAAGTGCGAACCAGAAGCTATGTGTCTGCTACCAGGTCTGAAACGTATTTAGCATTGACTGCTCATTCTGCCTTGATGAATCTGGTCACAGTTGTTACTCTACAAGATTCTCGAATGTTCAACTGTTTCAGATGATGACTGTCTGCATGAGTCACTCAAAACTCAGATTAGGAAATTTCTAGAATCCAATGGAAATTAGGATACTGTTAAAAGTTTTATGTGGTTCAGCTAATTTGTGTTCCAATGCACTGCTGCTCACCATGCTGCATGTGCGAGCTGGATTCCATATGCTAGATTTGCTGCCACCATCCTCCTTTTCGGTTGGCTCTAGAGGGCCTGCTGTCTGGATTGGTAGAGAATCATGTCTTAAACAAGACGTGATAACCAGTTACAAGTTACATTGGTATAATACACAATGTTACCAAGATTATGAGACCTAGATGGTCAGTCTGACACCTTTGAGATCTAGAGGTATTCTCCATAACCAACTCCTTATGAAATGGTCATATTGGGTGGCACTTCATACATTCCTTAGCATTAACTTTCAGAATCAAATATTTGTACAACAAAAACTTATACATTGTATTATAATGGTCATAACTATTAGCCTTACCTTGATCCTCTAAAGAAACCTTTTGAGACTTTCTTCTTCCATGGCCACTTTTCAGCAGATCTAGTGAAACAACGAAAAAAGGCCAATTAAATTTCATTGTAAACACAGACTCTGGATTGTGTTATTATTCTGCTGGTGGTCCTTTTTGTAGCATATCCCATTTAGAAAGGCTAAAGAATTTGTGTCCATTTTCTCCAAATGCACAGTGCATCCGGATAAATGCTTGAGCCATTTAATCTCACGTGAGAGGCAATTATATGTAAACTTCCAAAAAATGATTTGCCTTACAAAGCACCTTTCATAATTTCAGAACACAACGTAATTAATGCAAGAAAACAAAAGTGCACTTCCAAAATTTTACAATGGGTGTAAGACGCTTTGAAATCCTTTTGAGATTACGAAAGCTTTTTTTTTGAAGAAGGGTCTACTCTGAACAAAAGTCACTGAACCTAAAATATTAGCTTTGCATGGTAGATAAGCATTTATAAAATATAAATTGCAGAGGTAAGAGGGAAATAAATCAAATTCTGCATTTTTAAAATTCATTCATGGAGTGTGGGCATTGCTGGCTGGGTCAGCATTTTACTGCCCATCACGAATTACCTCGAGGGCAATAAGAGTCAATAACATTGCTGAGAATTACAGGCATATGTAGGGCAGACCAGTTAAAGATTGTGGATTAAATTGTCTATAGAACATTAGCGAACCAGATTTTTGTTCACAACAATTAACAGTGGTTACACAATCAACATTACATGAGCTTTTTGTTCTAGAGTTTTAAAAAGTCTGGTCAGCATGGATGGGTTGGACCGAAGGGTCTGTTTCCATGCTGTACATCTCTACGACTATGACTCTATGATTTCAAATTTCACATCTGCCATGGTGGGCCTCAAACCCATGTTGCTATATTAGACTGGGGTTCTGGATTACAGTCCGGATATATTACAACACAGATAGCTCCCTTTCCTATCAGTTCTAGTTGTATGCTCTTTATGATTATTGAGCTTCCAATTATATCGCACATCAATACAACCATGTTAGGCCACGGATTTCATTATCAAATATGGCAGGGTCAACGAGGTCAGTCTTTCTGCCTTCCTTGGATCATCCACAAACTATCCCAACCATCATATCCAATGGCATAAATAACCCAAAGAATGGCAGACCCAGAACGCTTATACAATCAGATTCTCTTCATGAAAATAAAAGCAAAAATATTCCTTTAGCACTGATTCTATTCATCAAATATGCCTTACACTTTTAACTCCTTCCTCATTAGGTCCCAGCGTCCAAGTCCTTTTGGGTAAATGGGCCAAACTGCTGGACCTCCCTCCCAGAAGGTCCACGCAGGGTACATGATGTCATAGTATTCTGATGTCTGCAACAGAAAAGTAAGTGGCAGCATATTTTTAAATGCAGTCAATGCCAGATCCAAGAGCTGGATATTGTAGAAAGCCTCCTTTGACGATTACCTTGCTGAAAGACAAAATAGGCCTGATGGGTTTTATCCAGTATGGAATTTGAGGGTAATCTCGAACATTGAGCACAAATTCCATATCAGGGAGCTGGTCAATTATTTCCAGTATAAAATGCTCTACTCCACTGCACCTGAACATAGAACAAAAAGACAGTAAGAAAGTGATTGGCTAACTCACCACAAATGGAGAAATATAAAGAGAAGCATTTATAGCAATGCAAGGCCTGTTGTCACAGTGGTCAGATCAGCATGCCTTCAAGCTTCATATTTCCTTTGTTTAAATTTTAGTTCTCTAATTTTTCTTGAATGTCTTAATTGAAACTGCCACCACCACAGCATCATTAACATATTTCAGATCCTAAACACTTTTCCTTAGTTTTCCTTTGCTTCATTTGTTACTTATGTTAAAACCGTCTCTGATGCTTAACCCTTACTTCAGTTGGAAGTGTTTTTCTGTGACTACTTTGTCCAATTTCCTCAAGATTTTGAGCATCTTAATAATTATTTATTGAAGATAGAATTAGCCCGTGACAGAAATTAAGCTAAATAAAAAGCAAACTCAGGATGCTTGTAAAAGCAGGTGGTGGACAGAAGGGATCAAGACAATTACTTTCAAATCACAGCTAATCCAATGACTTTACTTGTGGTTTGAAAGCAGGGAGAGAGGCAGTTAAGTGAGCTGTTGATTGTAACTGAGATATTCCGGACAGCTGATCAAAGGAGTGACCACTATTTGCACAGCAGTGATTGAGCAGCAACCCCCCAGTAGGTACAGTTACAATGTTTAAACTTGGATAAGTTCATGAATAGGAAAGGTTTGGAGGGATACGGGGAAAGTGCAGGTAGGTGGGACTGGTTTAGTTTAGGGACATGGTCGGTGGGGACTATTTCCATGCTGAATGACTCTTGATGAATATATGGAAGTGTGTTGCAGCAGAGTGAAAGTAGATAAGATATTGAAGATAATGTTCCAGACGTAGAAGGAGGCAGACTGGATGTCACATACACGAAGTTCAATTTAGGACCGAAGAGTTTTGACTTTAATATTTCCTTATCCTACTGTGTGACTCACATCTAGTACATGCTACTGAAGGTTTAACTCATTCTTCAATGCATGTTAGGATTTCTGTTTGAACAAATTGCGTCATGGATGGTTGAGTCAGGTTCCAGTGGTTTATAGATGTTGGAGAGTTTCATGGTCAGAAATCTCTCAAGGAAAAGACTCTAACTCTTTGATTCATTTCACTCCCATATTACATATGCATCAAATCCCAGCAGGCCTGGCTATTCTCCCACCTGGCAGGGAACATGCAGTCATCTTGTCGATACAACTTGTTCTGTATTATCTGGTAGTGAGTCCCTACATTTTTATTGACAGTATCAGTCATCACGTCACTGGAGATTCCTTGCTTGAAGGGTGAAAGATCATCCTCTAGGACACTGAATAAAATATAATAAAATGAAATTTAAACAATTACAAAAGGGTCACAGGTCAAAGACATATTTATTTATTCCTTCTAGTCTATGTTACTACTTTCATAGAAAGAAAACAATAGTCTATTAAGGCATTTGTACACTACACAGAGTTAACAATTAGGCTTTGCACCAACTTTCAAGGGATATGAACCAAACACAATTCACAAGCACTATACACTCTAAGGTACTTTTACAGAAAAAAGGAGCACCAGCAATTCAAGGATGATGGAATATTCAATTTGTTTCACAAAATAAGTCAAACTTATGTAAACTAGTTCATGAACAGAGGGACAACGCAACAGTACATCACACCTCATGTCCAGAGGTAGACACTAGACTATCCAGTGTTACTGAGTTTGTAATCTAGTGGTCAGGAGATCGGGACTCAAATTCCACAACGGCAGAGGTGGAATTCAAACTGAATTAATGCAGTTAATTTTAAAAATCTGGAATTGAAGGTGGAAGCTGGCAGGTGGGACTAGATTGGGTTGGGATATCTGGTCGGCACGAACGAGTTGGACGGAATGGTCTGTTTCCATGCTGTACACCTCTATGACTATGACTATAATGGCAATGATGACACTACCACAGTTTAGTTAAAAACCCATCTGGTTCATCCATTCAATGTCCTTTAGTGATGGAAATCAACCATTCTTATCCTGTTGCGCCCTCATGTGACTCCAACATAGTTGACTTTTAAACAGCCTCAAGGGCAAATAAAGATGGGTAACAACTGCTGGCCTTGCCCGGGATGCACACAGTCATGAACAAATCTTAAAAATACACATTTTTCTTAAAGTTAAAGCATTCCAATTATCATAAACAAGTTCTGTAATCCTAAAATCCTCTTGAGCAGGGTCTGCAGTAGGAAATGATTCTGTGTTTGTATGGATGATTTTGCATGTATGATTTTCCAGGATAAGCTCGTGGCTTGCAAACACAAGGACTACAAAACACTTGTTTATAATTCTTCATATAAGTCTTCCTGATGTTAAAATCTACAGCCAGGAACTTAGCACTCAAGTTTGCTGTGGGGGCAAATTTATTCTTCCCCATGTTACATTCCCCAAGGTAACATGGGGAAGAACTAATTTTTCTATATTCTCTGTAGGGATGTGAGCATCAGTTGCAAGGCTACATTTATGGCCTTAGAAGGTGGTGAGCCATTTCCTTGAGAAATTGTTTAACAACATGGGGTTTCTTAACCTACTGCAGAGGGGCATAAAGAAATAACCACAAAGTTTCCTCCCACAGTCCAAAAATGTGCAGGTTAGCTGAATTGGCCATGCTAAATTGCCCGTAGTGTTAGGTGAAGGGGTAAATGTAGGGGAATGGGTTGCGCTTCGGCGGGTCGGTGAGGACTTGTTGGGCCGAAGGGCTTGCTTCCACACTGTAAGTAATCTAATCTAATCTAAAATGTGCACTAGACCTACACATTTTACAGTCTGTATAGGGACAGGAAATTCCATTCCATTATAAGAACATCAATCTTTTGGTGGCAGCCTGGAAGGCATCATTCCAGGTGCTAGTCCACAGATTTCATAATTAAAATATGATCTGGTGTGATCTGAACTCCTAATGCTTGCTCACTGGCCCACCATCAGGTTAAAAGATCACATACCAGCAATGGATGCAGTAACTGTTGGGTTGCAGAGGAAATGGTTTCCTCCTTTGTGCTGGATGAAGTGCAACCAGTCTGCCAACTCTTAGGAAGCAGATATTCTGGCTCCTGCTGAACAGCTACAAAAAAATAATGTAGAGGTGTTTGCCTTCATCAACCTCTATCGCCTCAAGCTGTGGTCTCAATCTGATATGACCACCAAAGACATGATTACAAGGAAACTGAGCAATTGGGGAAGGGATTAACCCACCTGCTCCAGATTGCAGGGGAAATGTGAGGCAGCTAAAGACACTGGCGTGCATAGCTGAAGGAAAACAATAATATTAAGATGCAATTCAAAGAAAATATGATGTAAAAAAAGTTAAAAATAATATTCTAACGAGTAAGACCACACCGTTGATGACAGCTGCAGTTATGTTGGATGCAGGGCTGGTAAGAATCCATAGCTGCTGCTATCTTGTCCTTGTACCTGTGCCAATTTCCATCTAAAAAGTAAACACCACACTGTTAGAAGTGAATCATAATTAACAAGAGTTGAGTGAATTTAATTGCTTGGCTCAATTAAGTGAGATACAAATAATGCTATGTTGTCCCCTCTTTACCTTATTATAGTGCATGCGCCTATTTTCCAACAAGGGTAATGCATTAAATTCATAAATGTGTAACAGTCTAATAAATACAAGCCCAAAGATTCCAGTCAGGGTCAGAAATTCTATTTCATGAAACTGTTGACCTTTATGCTGGAGATTCCCAAATGAGTTCTTCTGTTACAAACCAGTCCAGGAATTCTCGAATCCAGCAGCAGAGGAGATCATCATCAAAAGTATGCCCCCTAATCTTTCCCATCCTAAGCATAAGGCACGTGAACCTTGTCTGAACTGATTCTTGTGCTTTTGGATCGCTTCTTATATAAAAGGAGACCAAACTTGCCCATAGTACTCCAGTTGTGACCTCACCAATACTGCATATAACTGTAGTAGTACATCCCCTTTTACATAATCCACATTCATCTTGCAATAAATGACAACATTCCATTTAATTTACTCATCACTTGCTGTATCTGCATACTAACCATCTTGTGTTATATGTATCAGTATTCTCAATTCTGCAATCACTCTCCATTTATATTTTCTATTATTCCTGTCGGAGTGGAGAAGTTCACACTTTCCCACATACATCACAAAAGCCAGAAGCAGGTTCTACTAACAACTGATGGAAAAGTTTTGTAGTTCAACCGAAGACTGACATGCTGACTTCATGAGCCCAAATATTAAGACGTGACCTTGGGCTGTGTAGCAAATACTTTTAGAAGTTCAGAGTTACATTCTGAATTCTTAATAATGAGTCAGTTTTACTTTCTTGGATAATTCTCCAGTTAAATAAGCTTTACGTTTCCAACGTAAATTATCAAACCACAATAGGTAAGAGCTGTAAACCACACGGGCCGGTGGAGCCTGCTCTACAACTTTGCTGTCAGCTCTCCCTCGATTAAGTCTGACTCAGAGTTGAGAGTCTCCACCCTGGGTCTTCATGCGACCAAACAGACCAATTCTTGGCCTGCAGATTCTTGGTCAAAATGCAGGTTGCCCCCATGACGGAATTTTTACAGATGCATCATAGAAAACATTCTGTCTGGTGCATAACAGCCTGATACAGTTCTGGACAGAGCAGTTGCTGTAAGAAACTACAGAAGGTTGTGTGCACACGGACCATCACGGAAGCCAACCTTTTATCCATGGACTCCATTTACACCTCTCATTGCCACGGAAAGGCTGCCAACATCAAAGACCGCTGCCACCCCAGTAGTGCTCTCTTCTATCAGGTAGAAGATATAGAAGCAAGAATACACACACACACACACACACATACAAGCAGGTTCAAGAACAACCTCTTCCCTGCTGTTATTAGACTGTTGACTGGGGCTCTCTAACTTCAAATAGTTAATCTTGCTTGAAGCATCTCCTATGCAGTGGCTTTCCCTGTCTAAGCACTCCAAGATCTGTAAGCTCTTGTTTGCTATGATCTGCCTGTATTGATCGCAAAACAAAGCTTTTCACTGTACTTAGGTATATGTGACTGCAATAAATCAAATTGAGGAAGTGGGATCCAGTGTTCAGGAATTTGTTTTCTTTTTCTTTGCTTCTCTGCTGCTGCTCTACCTATTAACAAGTTGTATGGATTCAAAGCATGATGGCCATCAGCAGTCTAAAACACTTCAAGGAGAATTTCAGTTGTCTTTGAAGATTTTCTACATTCTGCCTGGACCACTGTAATTGAGAGTTTTGTCTGGCCAGGTCTGCATCCCATGGCATTTACAAAAATAAAAAGCGATTTGATTGATATATTGAGTTTTGAGAAGATTTGTAGCTCAGATTGAGGTTCTGGATATAGATTTGCTCACTGAGCTGGAAGGTTCATTTCCAGACGTTTCATCACCATACTAGGTTTTTAGATTAGATTAGACTTACAGTGTGGAAACAGGCCCTTCGGCCCAACAAGTCCACACCGACCCGCCGAAGCGCAGCCCACCCATTCCCCTACATTTACCCCTTACCTAACACTACGGGCAATTTAGCATGGCCAATTCACCTGAACCTGCACATCTTTGGACTGTGGGAGGAAACCGGAGCACCCGGAGGAAACCCACGCAGACACGGGGAGAACGTGCAAACTCCACACAGTCAGTCGCCCGAGGTGGGAATTGAACCCGGGTCTCTGGCGCTGTGAGGCAGCAGTGCTAACCACTGTGCCACCGTGCCACCCATCAGTTGGTAATACCATCAGTGAGCCTCCAGATGAAGCACTGATGGTACAGCCTGCTTTCTATTTACGCATTTGGGTTTCCTTGGGTTAGTGATGTCATTTCCTGTTCTTTTTCTCAGAGGGTGGTAGATGGGGTCTAACTCGATGTGTTTGTTGGAATGCCATGCTTCTAGGAATTCTCATTCGTGTCTGTTTGGCTTGTCCTAGGATGAATGTGTTGTCCCAGTTGAAGTGGTGTCCTTCCTTATCTGTGTGTAAGGATACTAGTGAGAGTGAGTCATGTCTTTTTGTGGCAAGTTGATGTTCATGTATCCTAGTGGCTAGTTTTCTGCCTGTTTGTAATGTTCATTTCAATTCTTGCAAGTTATTTTGTAAATGACATTAACTTTGCTTGTTGTCTATTTAGGGTCTTTCAAAGTTCATTAGGTGATTGATATATTTTAAATCCTTAGTGGTCTTTCCAGGGTTGTACAAAGTTAAAAATCACACAACACCAGGTTATAGTCCAACAGGTTTAATTGGAAGCACACTAGCTTTCGGAGCGACGCTCCTTCATCAGGTGATAGTGCTCCGAAAGCACTATCCAAAAGCTAGTGTGCTTCCAATTAAACCTGTTGGACTATAACCTGGTGTTGTGTGATTTTTAACTTTGTACACCCCAGTCCAACACCGGCATCTCCAAATCATTTCCAGGGTTGATATGGAAAGGAGGATGTTTCCTCTTACGGGACAATCGAGAACCTGGGGTCACTGTTTAGCTATCAGGGATTGCACATTTAAAAGAGAGATTAGGTAAAAGGTTTTTGCTCAGAGGGTCTTGAATATAAAAGCAGAGATGTACTTCTGAGGCTCTATAAGGCTCTGATCAGACCACACTTGGAGTATTGTGTGCAGTTTTGGGCTTATATCTCTGGCCCTGGAGCATGTTCAGAGGAGGCGCACGAGAACGCTCCTATTAATGAAAACTTTTGAGGACTCTGGGTTTATAGGTGATGGAGTTTAGAAGGATAAGGGGGGGGGGGATCTAATTAAAACATACAGAATACTGAATGGCCTGGACAGAGTAGATGTTGGAAGATGTTTCCATTGGTAGGAGAGACTAGGACTAGAAGGAACAGCCTTAGAGTAAAGAGAAGACATTTTAGAATGGAGAAAAGGAGAAACTTCTTCAGTCAGAGAGTGGGGAATCTTTGGAATTTATTGCCACAGAAGGCTGTGGAGGCCAGATCATTGTGTATATTTAAAACTGAGATAGAAAGGTTCTTGAGTATCAAGGGGATCAAGGGTTTCAGGGAGAAAGCGGGAGAACAGGGTTGAGAAACTTAACGGCCATGATTGAATGGCCTAACTTCTGCCCCTATGTCTTATGGACTCTTTGGAACTCTCTTCCTGAAGAGATGGAGGAGACAGAATCCTTGAATGAGGACCTTTTAAAGCAGTGGTAGATTGTTCTTGTTAATCAAGGGGTTGAAAGGTTATCGTGGTAGATAAGAATGTAGATTTGAGGTTACAATTATATCAACCGTGATCTTATCAAATGATGGGATAGACTGAACAGGCTGAATGGCCTGTTCCTGCTTCGTATGCTTGTAAAAGAGTTAAGCAAACAAGATCTGGCAAAGTTTTCAGCCATCTGGACACAACACCTGGACTTTGTATCCGAGATAAATAATAATGCTGGACAGGTTCCATCAGCATCATCCCCTCTATATCCTCATTCACTGGGAAGATTGGCAAATAAACATGCCTACTCTTCTTTCTACTAGGTCCACAAGCATTCAGGCAAAACTCCTGAAAACTACAATAAACTTTGCTATACAATATGATCATGGCTGTTCTTAGACTTCAAATCTATTTTCTATACACTGTCCAAATCCCTCAATAGACCAAAATTCTGTCTTTCCCAGAATTAAATATAGAAAGGAATGCAACAATTGTCTGGGGTTGAGAATTCCAAAATACACAATTCTGTGTAAGTTTTACATCTCTGCCCTTCAAACACAAAAATATAGAAAATAGCAGGAGCTGGTTATTTGGCTCTTTGAAGGGCAGAGCATGCACAATATGATCGTGGCTGATCATCCCTGTTGATACCCTGTTCTAGCATTCTCCCCATACCCTTTGATCCCTTTAACTCTAAGAACTAAATCTAACTATCTAAAGAACTGAGATTGTCAGCCTGCTCTAGACTTCTCAGTCCAGAGACATTACTGTTATGTCCAGTTCCAAAGAACAGTCATACTCAATTTGAAATGTTAACTCCATTCCTTTCTCCACAGACACTGCCAGATTTGTTGAATTTCTCTCAAGAACTGCATTTTTATTTTGCTCAGTGTCAATTCCTGAGGAATCTTGTCACTTTCCATTAAATCACTTGTCATTCCTTTAAAAACTTAATCTGGAATTCTCTTTTCAAAGAGGTTAATTAGTGCTTCTAATACCGAGAGGATTATTTTTATTAGAGGGTACTGGAGCAAGGAAATAGAAAATTAAGCTGGTTTCTCGATTAGCTATCATCTAAAAGGTAGAAGAACAGACAAACGAAACACATGGTGAGGTCAGTGCAGGAGAGAGAGAGAGAGAGAGAGAGAGAGAAACCCACATTACTAACTGACAGCAGCGAACCTGTGCAGTTACTGCCTTTGCTGCTGAATTCATGTATCACTGGACATCAGAGTGCTTCTGGGAAAATTAACAAACAGTGAAATTCACAACTCATCCTGGAGGAACCTGTTTGGGAGAGGTCACAGCACAGAAACAAATAAGTGGATAGTTTAAGCGCGGCCTTACAATAGTGAGTAGAGTGGGTTTTTTAAATTATATATTTTATTGAGATATGTCTCTTGATTAAACTTAAAATATAAGCCATAAGTATTAATTTAACCTAGATCAGTGTTTTGTAGAGGAATAAGACAGTGCTATTTTCTGGGGCAGTAGACTGAAAGAAGCAAAAATGGCCTTTAGTTGAGTGATGTGCTCTTCTTGCAGGATGTGGGAGTGTAGGGAGAGTTTACGTTGGTTGTGAACCTATCAGATCATATGGATCGGTTGGAGAGACAGTTAGAGGCAATGAGGAATTTACAAGAACAAGGGGGTGTTATGAATGGCGGTTATTGGAAGGGGGTGGGTGGGGGGAGTCTCAGAGGAAACTAGCTAACTCTTAGAGTTTCAGAGCTAACTCTAGGAAAGGTAAGAGTGGTAGGCAGGTAGTGCAGGAGTCTTCTATGGCTATCCCCATTTCAAACAAGTATACTGTTTTGGAAAATGTAGGGGGTTATGGATTCTCAGAGGAACGTAGCACAAACAGCCAGGTTTCTGGTATTAAGACCAACTCTAATGCAATGAGGGGTCCGTCAGGTTCCAAGAGATCAATTGTGTTAGGGGATTCCAGTCCGACACACAAACAGACGTTTCTGTGGCCAGCAGCAAAAAATCAGAAAGGTGTATTGCTTCCCTGGTGCCAGGATCAAGGATGTCTCAGAGAGGATGCATAATGTTCTCAAGGGGGAGAGGGGCCAGCAGGAGGTCATTGTACACAATGGAACCATCGACATAGGAAGGGAAAAGGTTGAGATTCTGAAGGGAGATTACAGAGATTTAGGCAGGAATTTAAAAAGGAAGTCCTCAAGAGTAGTAATTTCTAGATTATTCCCGGTGCTGCGAGCTACTGAGGGCAGGAATAGGAGGATAGAGCAGATGAATGCATGGCTGAGGAGCTGGCATATGGGAGAAGGATTCACATTTTTGGATCATTGGAAGCTGTTTTGGGATAGAAGTGACCTGTACAAGAAAGATGGATTGCACCTAAATTGGAAGGGGACTAATATACTGACAGGGAGATTTGCTAGAGCTGCTCAGGGGTGTGGGACCCAGGGAGATATTGAGGAAAGAGATCAATCTGAGACTGATACAGTTTAGAACAAAGGCGAGTTAAACAGTCAGGGCAGGCAGAGACAAAGCAGAGAACAAGGTAGGACTGATAAATTAAACTGCATTTATTTCAATGCAAGAGGCCTAACAGGAAAGGCAGATAAACTCAGGGCATGGTTAGGAACATGGGACTGAGATATCATAGCAATTACAGAAACATGGCTCAGGGATGGATAGGACTGGCAGCTTAATGTTCCAGGATACAAATGTTACAAGGACAGAAAGGGAGGCAAGAGAGGAGGGGGAGAGGCAATTTTGATCAGGGATAGCATTACAGCTGTACTGAGGGAGGATATTCCCAGAAATACATCCAGGGAAGTTATTTGGGTGGAACTGAGAAATAAGAAAGGGATGACCACCTTATTGGAATTGTATTATAGACCCCCTAATAGTCAGAGGGAAATTGAGTAACAAATTTGTAAGGAGATCTAATTTATCTGTAAGAATAATAGGGTAGTTATGGTAGGGGACTTTAACTTTCCAAACATAGACTGGGATTGCCATAGTGTTAAGGGTTTAAATGGAGAGGAATTTGTTAAGTGTGTACAAGAAAATTTTCTCATTCAGTATGTGGATGTACCTACCACAGAAGGTGCAAAACGTGACCTACTCTTGGGAAATAAGGCAGGGCAGGTGACTGAGGTGTCAGTGGGGGAGCACTTTGGGGCCAGCGACCATAATTCTATTAGTTTTAAAATAATGATGGAAAAGGATACACCAGATCTAAAAATTGAAGTTCTAAATTGGAGAAAGGCAAGAACTTTCGAAAGCTGATTGGGGGCAGATGTGTGTAAGTAAAGAGGTGGCTGAAAAATGGGAAGCCTTCAGAAATGAGATGATGAGAGTCCAGAGAAAGTATATTCCTGTTATGGTGAAAGGAAAGGCTGGTAGGTATAGGGAATGCTGGATGACTAAAGAAATTGAGGGTTTGGTTAAGAAAAAGAAGGAAGCATATGTCAGGTATAGACAGGAGAGATCGAATGAATCCTTAGAAGAGTATAAAGAAAGTAGGAGTATACATAAGAACGAAATCAGGATGGGAAATAGGGGACATCAGATAGCTTTGGCAAACAGAGCTAAGGAGAATCCAAAGAGTTTTTACAAAAACATTAAGGACAAAAGGGTAACTAGGGAGACAATAGGGCTCCTCAAAGATCAGCAAGGCAGCCTTTGTGTGGAGCTGCAGGAGATGGGGAAGATACTTAATGAGCATTTTTCATCAGTATTTACTGTGGAAAGGACAAGGAAGATATAGAACGTAGGGAAATAGATGATGATATCTTGCAAAATGTCCAAACTAGAGAAGAAAATGCTAGATGTCTTGAAACACATAAAAGTGGATAAATCCCCAGGACCTAATCAGGTGTACCCTAGAACTCTGTGGAAGCTAGGGAAGGGATTGCTGGACCTCTTACTGAGATATTTGTATCATCAATAGTCACAGGCGAGGTGCCGGAAGACTGGAGGTTAGTTAACGTGATGCCACTATTTAAGAAAGGTGGTAAGGACTAGGCAGGGAACTATAGACCAGTGAGCCTGAAGTCAGTGGTGGGCAAGTTGTTGGAGGGAATCCAGAGGGACAGGATGTACATGTATTTGGAAAGGCAAGGACTGATTAGGGATTGTCTACATGGCTTTGTGTGTGAGAAATCATGTCTCACAAATTTGACTGAGTTTTTTTGAAAAAGTAACAAAGAGGATTGATGAGGGCAAAGTAGTGAACGTGATTGATATGGACTTCAGTTCAGCATTCGACAAGATTCCCCATGGGAGACTGGTTAGCAAGGTTAGATCTCATGGAATACAGGGCGAACTAGCCATTTGGATACAAAACTGGCTCAAAAGTAGAAGACAGAGGGTGGCAGTGGATGGTTATTTTTCAGACTGGAGGCCTGTGAGCAGTGGAGTGCCACAAGGATCGGTGCTGGTTTCCACTGTTTTTCATCACTTATATAAATGATTTGAATGTGAGCATAAAAGGTATAGTTAGTAAGTTTGCAGACAACGCCAAAATTGGAGGTGTAGTAGACAGTGAAGAAGGTTAACTCAGATTACTATGGGATCTTGATCAGATGGGCCAATGGGCTGAGGAGCAGCAAATGGGAGTTTAATTTAGATAAATGTGAGGTGCTGCATTTTGGGAAAGCAAATCTTCGTGGGTATAATGGTAAAGTCCCCAGGAGTTGCTAAACAAAGAGACTTTGGAGTGCAGGTTCATAGCTCCTTGAAGTGGAGTCACATGTAGACAGGATAGTGAAGGTGGCGTTTGGTATGCTTTCCTTTATTGGTCAGAGTATTGAGTACAGAAATTGGGAGGTCATGTTGCAGCTGTACAGGACATTGGTTAGGCCACTGTTGGAATATTGCATGCAATTTTGGCCTCCTTCCTTTCGGAAAGATGTTGTGAAACTTGAAAAGGTTCAGAAAAGATTTACAAAGATGTTGCCAGGGTTGGAGGATTTGAGCTATAGGGAGTGGTTGAATCGGCTAGGGCTGTTTTCCCTGGAGTGTCGCAGGCTGAGGGGTGACCTTATAGAGGTTTATAAAATCATGAGAAGCATGGATAGGATAAGTAGTCTTTTTGCTAGGGTGGAGAAGTCCAGAACTAGAGGGCATAAGTTTAGGGTGAGAGAGGACAGATATAAAAGAGACCTAAGGGACGTTTTCATGCAGAGGGTGGTACGTGTATGGAATGAGATGCCAGAGGAAGTGGTGGAGGTTAATATAATTACAACATTTAAAAGGCATCTGGATGGGTATATGAATAGAAAGGGTTTGGAGGGACATGCGCTGGGTGCTGACAGATGGGACTAGGTGGGTTGGGATATCTGGTCTGCATGGACAAGTTGGACTGAAGGGTCTGTTTCCATGCTGTACATCTCTACGACTCTATCTAATTGATAGGTGAAGAGACAACAGGCCTACAACCCTAATTTCAACAAATAATGACAATAAATCCAAATCTAATGGTAATTCTCTTTTAACTTTGTAATACTATTTTGAGCTACCTATTTGCAGTCATAATTTGGAGATGCCGGTGTTGGACTGGGGTGTACAAAGTTAAAAATCACACAACACCAGGTTATAGTCCAACAGGTTTGAAAACCTGTTGGACTATAACCTGGTGCTGTGTGATTTTTAACTATTTGCAACAGCATACTCTGCAATCTAGTGGTGCCACCATCAGGCAATTAGACTTGTTACCAACATGTTTATGACTGCTAATATGGAAGCAATTCTTCACTCACCCCCCCCCCACCAACTTTGGACTGTTCCCCCATGCCGACCTCATTTCCAGAACCCCCCTTTCTCCCCATTTCCATTGCTCTACCCCACTTTTCCCCTCTGCTAACCCTTTGCATTTCCCCCATGACCAGCTCCTCTTTGATCCCCCTACACCAGACTCCCCTATACATTTTCCACCCTGTTATTCCCCCCCCCTCCCCGAAGCCCGCCTCTCTCACTCTCCCATCTACCCTGTCACCCACCACACTCTCCTACCCTCTCACACCTTACTATCCCACCTCCTCCCCCCCTACATCCCCTTGACACATTCTAACAACTCCCTGAGCCCCACACTTGACCTCACCCTATCCCCAACTTTCTTTGTCCCAAGCGGGGCCGGGTCTCCGATCACAGTGACCGCGAGGGCCCCGGAGTGATTGGTCGGAGCGGTTCCGAGAGCTTTCCTTCTTTTACCTGCTCGGGAGTCGCTGCCGCCGGCGACAGCCAGAGCCAGCGCCGCCGCCGCCAACATCAACGACAACGGCCTCCATCTTCGCGCCATGGCCTAGTGCGCCTGCGCACTGACCCCGCGCGGCGCTGCCGGGCCTGCTCGTTACCATGGAGACCGCGCTGAGGCCTACTCACTGACTACAGCCTGGGACTTGGGCACAACTGATGCTGCACAGAGAAACCCCCTGCATTTTGTCACTTTTAAAACACAATAGGTTCGAAAACACCTGTTTTATAATTAAAAACAAACACAGGAATAGCTGGAGAAACACAGCAGCATCCGTGGAGAGAGAAACGTTTCAGAATAACACAGTTACAATATGGGTATAAATTGGTTCGGATTAAACCTGTTGGACTATAACCTGGTGTTGTGTGATTTTTTAACGGTATAAATTGGCTGAGTGAACAGTCAGGATGTAATGGCCAATGGAACCTTTTGGGGCTGGAGGAAGGTTTGCTGTGGAATTCCCCAGAGGTTGTTGCGGGATCCTTGTTTCTTCTGATCAGTATCCTTATAAAGCGGCTAACAGGCAAAAAAAAAACCTCAAATAATACCACAAAGTTTACTGCATTATTCTATCCATTTATTATAGTTGGTTAATTTATGTACGTCAATGTTAATATACTTTTATTCAAATGGCCACATGAAATATCAACAGTTGATTCAATTTCTTCTCAAATACTGCAATCTATCAGTAGACAGTTGAAGGTGCAAATGTGAAGGCTGTCTGTCAATGTGCTTTATCTAAGGCAAAGTTACATTGTGAATTATGTTGTAAATAAAGTATAATAGTGATGTGTATCCCCTACATCACATTTCTATTATTTAGTGTGTTTTACAGTGTTTACATGGACCTCTTGATTATCTGGAATATTTGATCAATCGGCAGACACTTAATCCCATAGGTGTCAGATAATTAAGTTTACTTATGTGTTAATCACCTAGATACTGATGTACAGGGTACAGTTTCAAAGTTTGCAGAGTCACAAAACTTGGAAGAATTGTAAATTGTAGAACTCTAAACCTGAGCTTGTCATATGAGGAGTGTTGGAGGACTCTCAGCCTGTCCTCTATGGAGTTTAGAAGAATGAGGGGAGATCTCATTGAAACTTAGAGGCTCCTGACAGGCCTGGATAAGTGTATGGGAAGATAATGTTTTCATTAGTAGGACAGATTAGGATCTGAGGACACAGTGAAATGACAACACTTCATCACTCAAATGAGAAATTCCTTCAGCCAGAGGGTGGCGAATCTGTGGAACTCATTGCCACAAAGGGCTAGGGGAGCCAAGTCATTAAGTATATTTAAGACAGCAAGAGATTCTTGATTAGTAAGGGGATCAAACATAATGGGAAGAAGGCAGGAAAATGGGGTTGAGAAACATATCAGCCACAATCAAGCGCACTCGATGGGCCAAATGACCTAATTCTGTTCCTATATCTTTTTGTCTTATATTCTTTGATAAATCTCATCTGTTTCTGAATGATCTCTACTGACTCCTTACAAGAATTAGCCAATTCCAATCCTGGTGAGTTTCAAACTCCCATTCTGAGCACCTGCTTCCTGACTACATAATCCAGCTCCTTTTCTTCCTTCCATCATTTTTTATTCCAATCCTCCCAATCCCTTCAGTTCATTCATGCTATAAGTGTCTGTTCCATCTCCCCAGCTAAAGACAATGCTTCTCAAATTCAACAACCCATACTCAAGTGTTAACAGTTCAAATGTAAGTCATTATTTCTATCCTGAACCTTGCTCAAGTATGCATATATGTTGTTTTCATTAGTTTCACCATGATATTTTGGAAACATCATAAAGATGTACAGCACGGAAATGGACCCGTTGGTCCATCTCGTCTATGTTGACTAGTTCTCCTAACTTCATCTAGTCCCAAATGCCAGCCCTTGGCCTATGTCCCTCTAAACCATTCCTATTCATATGCCCATCCAGATGCCTTTTAAATGCTGTATTTGTACCAGCCTCCACCACTTCCTCTGGCAGCTCATTCCATACATGTGCCTCCCTCTGGGAAAAAAAGGTTGCCCCTTGGATCTCTTTTATATCTTCCCCCTCTCACCCTAAACCTATACCCTCTTGTTCTGGACTCCCCCACCCCAGGGAAAATACTTTGATTATTTATCCTATCCACGCCCCTCGTGATTTTACAAACCTCTGTAAGGACACCCCTCAGCCTCCGACACTCCAGAGAAACCAGTCCCAGCCTTTGAAGGAAAGTCCACATTTGATATGTAGGAGACTTTCAAAGATATATTGAAGACAAGGGGATAGGAAAGGCAAGATTCGTGAACCATGAATGACAGGAGAAATTGTGCAACTAGCCAAGAGTAAAAGGGAAGCGTACATAAAGTCCAGGCAATAAAAACAGAACAGGCTTCCCAAGGAATATCAGGTGAGAAGGACCATTCTTAAACAAGGAATCAAGTGTGCTAAAAGGGGTCATGAAATAGCTTTGGTGAGCAGAAATAGGGAGAATCCCAAGGCCTTTTATTCATATATAAGAAGCAAGAGGGTAACCAGAGAAAAGGTTGGTCCACTAAAGGATAAGGAAGGAAGGTTGTGTCGAATCTGAGAAAATGGATGAGATTCTCAATGATTACTTTGCATCAGTGTTCACTGAGGAACAGGTGATAAATGCTGAGATTAGAGATAGAAGTTTGTTTACTCTAGATCACATTGACATAAGGAAGGAGGGAGGATGTGTTGGGTAGGCTAAAGGATATTAAGGTTGACAAATCCCCAGGACCGGATGGGACCTACACCATGTTGCTGAGGGAGGCGAGAGAGGAAATAGCTGGGGCTCTAGCAGATATCTTTGTAGGTGAGGTGCTGGATGACTGAAGGGTTGCTCATGTTGTCCTCCTGTACAAGAAAGGCAGCAGGGATATTCCAAGTAACTACAGACCAGTGAGCCTGATGTCAGTGGTGGGAAAGTTGCTGGAGAAGGTACTGAGGAATAAAATGTTTTTATTTGGAAAAAAATGGGCTTATTCATGATAGGCAACATGGTTTTGTGCAGGGTAGATCGTGCCTTACCAAACTTAATAGAGTTCTTTGAGGAAGTAACCAAGCTGATAGATGAAGGAAGGGGTGTAGATCTCATATACATGGACTTTAGTAAGGCATTTGAGAAGGTTCCCCATGGTAAACTAATGGAAAAAGTGAAGTCACATGGTGTGCAGGGTGTTCTATCTAGGTGGATAAAGAACTGGTTGAGTAACAAGAGACAGTAGTAGTTGAAGGGAGTTTCTCGAAATGGAGAAAGATACCAGTGGTGTTTTACAGGAATCAGTAACTGGGGCTGCTGTGGTTTGTAACATACCTAAATGATCTGGAAGAGGGCATTGTTGGTCTGATCAGTAAATTTGCAGATGACATGAAGATTGGTGGAGTAGCAGAATGTTTAGGGGACTGTCAATACAGGAGAATATAGATAGATTAGATGGGGGAAGTGGCAGATGGAGTTCAATCCAGGCAAATGTGAGGTGATGCATTTGGGGAATCTAATTCTAGAACAAACTATACTGTAAACAGAAGAGCCTTGGGAAATGTTGATGAGCAGAGAGATCTGGGAGTTCAGGTCCATTGTAGCCTGAAGGTAGCTGCACAGGTGGATAGAGTGGTCAAGAAGGCATACGTTATGCTTTCCTTCATCGGACGGGCTATTGAGTACAAGAGCTGGCAGGTCATGTTAAAATTGTAGAAGACTTGGTTCGGCTGCATTTAGAAAAGAATGTGGACGCATTGGAGAGGGTGTAGAGAAGGTTTACGAGGATGTTGCCTGGTATGGAAGATGCCAGGTATGGAGAGAGGTTGAGTAGGTTAGGATTGTTTTCATTAGAAAAAAAGGAGATGGTGGGGGGGGGAAACTGATTGAGGTCTAAAAAATCATGAAGGGTATAGACAGGGTGGATAGCTGTTTCCCAGGGTGGTAAATAACGAGAGGTCACGTGTTCAAGGTGAGAGGTGAAAAAGTTTAAGGAGGATACACACGGAAAGTACTTTACACTGAGGGTGGTAGGTGTTGCCAGCAGAGGTATTAGAGGCAGGCATGGTAGATTCATTAAAGTTGCGTCTGGACAGATGCATGAGTTGGCGGGGAATAGAGGGATACAGATGCTTAGGAATTGGGCGATAAGTTTAGAAAGTGGATTTAGATCGGCCCAGGCTTGGAGAGCCGAAGGGCCTGTTCCTGGGCTGGAAATTTTCTTTGTTCTCATTCTTGTCTTTTGCATCCCCTCCCGCTAGCTCAAATCTTCCAACCCTGGCAACATCCTTTTCTGAACCCTTTCAAATATAATTAGCTCTTTTCTAAATTGAATAAAAACTTCAGTCCTACTTTTTGCCAAGTTGTATCTTGCGAAAGATTTTAGTCATTCAGTAGAAATAACCATTCCAAATCTCATGGTTTAATAATCAATCATTTTAAAATATGCTACTTTGCAGAACTCTGCTGTAATATAGCACAAATTTGAAAGACTTTATTGTGATCACAAATCACATTCTGCAGTGATCAGCATTTACCTTTCATTGACTGGTTATAATTTATATTTTATCATATTAGCTCAGATACACACTTTACCAGCACAAATGATAACATTTTGTTAGAAGATCAGAATGTGTTTTCAACACGAGTTTTAAATTCAAGTTCTCAAATCACATGGGTTTCATTCATACTGCCCACTTTTTCAGTGTACTGTTTTAATATGTGGTACAAAATTCATTTTTGCTATATTCAATCATAATCATTAACAGGAATTAATGTCAAATTTTTAACCTGCTATTAAAAATACCACAAAACTGCAAACTAAACTCCAATCATTGATATACAAGACAAGTGCTGGGTGGCACTGGGCATTCAGTGAACGTGTCCAGGGAGAACCAGGAGATGCAATTCGAATCCTGGTCATTCTGTGTGGCCATGAGAAATGGTTAGTTCATTTCTTTGGATAGGGAACTCCTAGCCACACACAGACAAGTTGATTTCCAATACAATCATTATGAATGATTGCTGAACAAGGTTTGTAATAAATTTACTCTACTCTCCAATGCAGCAAGAGCACAGTAGATACGTTAGAACAATTATAGTAATAAGGGTGTAACAATGATCAACTGATTTACCATTTTCAAAGACAGTGCTTTTCTAACTCTTTAAAATGTTGCATTCAGAGGGAACATTACGAACAAATCCCAATGGACATCTTCAATATGCTAGTAGTCACATATGTTCACAATTATAAGATTACCATAATGTATAATTATACAAGACAAATTCCAAGTGTCCTAGTGCTGATCAATTCAGCTCAGGAATTTACTTCGACTGCACTGTTCTTTAGTTAAACCAAGAACGCATTTTTCGTTAACTGACTCAGACAATTTTTTTTTAAGACATCTACTGCAGTTGGTGTCATTCACACAAATGTCTTCTCAATTCCCCAGTCCAGTCAGATTTTCTCTTTAACTGAAGACTCTGGATTTCTGGGCTTATTTAATAGCTCTTCTAATTTCTCCAAATCATTTTCTGCTGAATCTTTTCCAGCAATTTCATCGATTAAACCTTCTGTTAGATGTAATCTGGCTCTCCTAGAGAGATGATACATGAATGTAATAAAAACAAACACAATGGCATTAAGAAACTGCTGATAAATAAAATTGTTATAGAGCAAAAGGAGCCACTTAGCCTATCTGCTCTGGCTCCCAAGCATTTTAACTAGTTGCCAATCTCCTAGTTTTTCCCCAGAAATCTGCACATTAACAGTGATTTCAGTGGATGATGAATACTGAAATTACAGGAAATGGATGCCAGTCTCCTCAGTGCTTGAACAGAAAAAGAGACTAATATGTTTAAGGCGGCACGGTAGCTCAGTGGTTAGCACTGCTGCCTCACAGCAACAGGGACCCGGGTTCAATTCCTGCCTCGAGCAATTGTCTGTGTGGAGTTTGCACGTTCTCCCAGTGTCTGCTTGGATTTCCTCTGGGTGCTCCAGTTTCCTCCCACAGTCCAAAGATGTGCAGGTTAGGTGAATTGGCCATGCTAAAATTGCCCGTAGTGTTAGGTGCATTTGTCAGAAGGGAATGGGCCTGAGTAGGTTGCTCTTCGGAGGGCAAGTGTGGACTTGTTGGGCTGAAGGGCCTGCTTCCGCACTGTAGGGAATCTAATCTTAGAACCGTACTGTTCAAAAGATCAAAATATTAACATTTATAGGAAGAGTACATTTTAAAAAATACATTATTCTCATAAGACATTTTACAAACATTTCTCCTCTATGTTACTCTAATTCCAGCAGTTTATTCATGATCACAGAATTACCACTTCATACCATTCTTCCAACTTAAGTTTGTAAATCTCTCGTCGCTCTCTACGTTTACGTTCCCTGACAGTCTCTCCACCAACTTTCTGCATTGCCAGGATCAATGACCCTGCAGGAACTCTGAAAGATAAAACAACAGTGAGATTCTTATCTAGATGTCAATACAAATTATTCACAACCCAAATTTCAATAATTAACTTAGATTTGGACTGAAAATTTCCTGTGAGTACTCTTTAAATGTGTACTAGATTGATGGTTTTTCTCTCTTCACTGAATGGCTAATTTTCAAGATTTAAGAATATTTAAGAGTGGATAAAGTACAAATTTAGCAAAAGCAAAATGGTGTACCCTCAGCAGCGTCCAACTTCTCTGTGCTTCACAGTACAGTTACTGTCATTTCAGATAGAAGTGTGGGAGTGAGGTTACGGTCAAAATAGACAAATGTCTTTCAACTACATACTAACTAGTTGCAAACGTTGCTTTATTAATAAAGTCTAGTTTGAAATACTCTAGATGTTTTAATGTTACTACAGAAAACCAGTAGTGAACTAATTCCCATCATCCCAGCTTCCAGAATAAGACAAGTAAGCAAAACAGCAGCTAATACCAACTTGTTGGCTACCTACTGCAGTTTGTTGCAATGAAGTCTTTTGGAAGTGTAGTCACTGTTGTAATCTCAGAACTGTGGGGCAGCTAATCTGTATACTCAAGCTGTGAGGACAGTAAATAGCAATGAAATATATGACTAAATAATCTATTTTAATGATATTTCCTATCGGAAAGACGTTGTGAAACTTGAAAGGGTTCAGAAAAGATTTACAAGGATGTTGCCAGGGTTGGAGGATTTGAGCTATAGGGAGAGATTGCATTGACTAGGGCTGTTTTCCCTGGAGGGTCAGAAGCTGAGGGGTGACCTTATAGAGGTTTATAAAATCATGAGGGGCATGGATAGGATAAATAGACAAAGTATTTTCCCTGGAGTGGGGGAGTCCAAAACTAGAGGGCATAGGTTTAGGGTGAGAGGGGAAAGATATAAAAGAGACCTGAGGGGCAACTTTTTCCATACAGAGGATGATGCATGTAAGGAATGAACTGCCAGAGGAAGTGGTGGAGGCTGGTACAAGTGCAACATTTAAAAGACATGTGGATGGGTATATGAATAGGAAGGGTTTAGTGGGATATGGGCCGGGTGCTGGCAGGTGGGACTAGATTGGGTTGGGATATCTGGTCAGCATGGATGAGTGGACCGAAGGATCTGTTTCTGTGCTGTACATCTCTATGACTCTATACTGGATCAGGGATAAAAATTTGCAAGAACATCATGGAGAATATCAGCGAGGCCAACAGACTATCACATACCCAATGCAATTCAAAAATATACAAATGAGTGGTGAAGAACTACATCTTGTAAGTCCATCAATGCTGATGACATCTTTTGTGTCACCTAACTCTGTCTGTTCCATGGAGTAGATCCTTAACAAAGATGTTACAATCTTGATGGACTATTGCAGCACATGGAGTCTCACAGTAAAACTATATCCAGTGTATTCCAGTTCCTTAATGCAAGCAACAAAAAAGAATTGCATACTTATATGCATGGTCAGACACTAAACTATGACCCCACCTGAACAGAATTAATTTACCCCAGATAGGATAATCTTTTCAGGAATAACTGAAAAAAGCAGTAGCAAAACAGTCAAAACAAGAACAACCTGTTAGATCTACCAGGGCACTGCTGTCACAACTGCCCGGATCTTAGCCCTTGGCCTATCATACTGTACAGCAGAGTGTTATGCATCTGCCTGGCATAGGTCATCATGTATTGTTGCATTCAATTGAGCGTCAACAATGTGCATCAAAGCTGGAATCCTCTGTTCAACACCCCGTCCCTGACTTCATGTCCTCACAAATATCACTTCCTTACATTATTCACTGAATAATGAAAACCCACAGCTGATTGAAACCATTCATGCTGCACCTCAATCATGCAAACTTGTTCAACACATCTATTGTCTGCCTTCTGTTGTGCCATATGGCAGAATCTTCCTCAGCAAGATCCTTTGGTTCAAGAATGGGAAACACGGGAAGTCACTAACAAGTTCTCTGTTACAAACCTATTCTGTTGAATGGCAAATTTGGAATTACCACAGCTACAGGGGTCCTTGCTGAAAAGATTCAGGATAAACTGGAGTTCATGCATAGCCAAACTCCACTGCTGCAGCCTCAGTACAAATGCCTTATGCACATATGGACAGACACAAACCATGCTGAATGTTACCAAGTGGTGGTCTCTCTAAAGAGTAAGGGGTGTTCCATCTGCAATAAGTGGTGGAATAATCTTAAACTCAGCAAATGAGGATGTGATCATTTGGCTTCAGGGATTACAATCACTAAATAAATAAATGCATACATACATAATTAATTTTCAATCTCTGATAGTTATGAACTCACCCCATTATGGCACCAATGGCTGTGCCTGCTAAGAATCCACCCAATCCAAGATTCATCCGGAATAGTCCTCCTGTGATTGCTAAAACAAAAGCAGTAACTTTTTAAATATTAGCTCACAGTGATAAATAAGCATGCAGATAGTTTCAACAAATCAAACAAAACTGAAATCCTTAATGAAGTGCTCGTATATTGTGAATGAACTCTGGTTTCAGAAGAATATTTCGTCTGCTTTGCCTGTTGGTCCCAGACTTCTCAGTTTACCATGTCTCAGTATTAAACTCAGTATGATGAGTAAAGTCCCTGGCGACTTGATTTGGAATGACAGTGTACAGCTATGCAACACAAACAAGGCTATTCTAGGTTCAAGTTACAAGCTGTGTTGAGTGAGGTGTTAATTCTATAGTAAATGTGAGTTTAATTTTATACAATGAAGGGAATTAACTAGGGATTCATTTGTATTTCTACAATTAGAAACAGGCTGGAATTTCACTGGTTGAGCTAGGAGGTGCATATCCCTAAATAAATGCTTAAAACTGTGTGTAAGGATTAGGCTTCGGTTCTATAATTAATTGCCTGGTCTTATGGAATAGAAAAATTGGTTTCAATGGTGATGAGAAGAGAGGATTTCAAACAAATACAATTTTTCTAGATCCCTGTACTTGATTTTTTTATGAAGATGTGTAGGTGTCTGTGAAAGGACATGTGTCAAGAAAGACAAGGAAATGATAATGTTTGAGCTGTGATATTTCCATGGTTAAATACTCAATTCCATCTCATTGTTTAGCCTCAGATATGAAGGATTTCCAGCTGGGCATACTCCATGTGGTGAAAGTCAGATGAACAAAGTGGAAGACAAGACCTTTGGGTAACAGCAAAGTTATGGGACCATGGATAAAAGAAAACCACGAATAGATCGAATTTAAAACAAAAATAAAAACAGGAAAAGAATTATTTACCCAGACCGCTTAAAATGTGGAATTCACTACCACATGGTAAAGTTAAGGCATTTAAGTGAAAACTTAATAGGTTTATCAGGGAGAAAGGTTATGTTAATAGGGGGAGAAGAGGAGAAATAGGACAGTTATGAGAAATATAAATGTTAGAATGGACCATTTGGACTGAAATGACCCATTTCTATGCTATTAGGAAGAAAATATATAATCATGCCAGATTTAAGCAACGATTAAAGTAGACTCCTACCTCCAGCTGCAGAGTAGTGCCTCAGAAGATTCTGATCATGATACACAGACAGACCCGTGCTAACTGTGCTGCATGGAATATCAACAGTAAATTAATCAATAAGTTCAGCCTGAGCAATTATATCTATATGCCCTATCAAGAAAAAAGACTTTTCAAGTACACATCATAATAACTACATATTTTAATTTGCTCTTTCATAGGATGAGAGTATTGCTTGGCTCTATTCCTAATGACCCTTGAACTGTGGTTTGCTGGTCATTTTAGAGTACAGTCAAGAATCAACTACATTAAATGTGTGGCTCTGGAGGCACACGTAGGCCAGACCAGGTAAGGATGGCAGATTTCTGCACCTATGAGGCTTTATTGAACCAGCTGGGTTTTTACAGCAATCAGCGGTAGTTGCAACATTAGAAAAACTCCATTTTCCAGATTTACTTAACTGTATTGGAATTCCTCCAGTTGTTGTGCTGGAATCTGAACCTGTATCCCAAGAACATCAGCCTGAGCCTCTGAATTACTAGTCCAATAACATTAACACCATCTAACACAGAAGCACAGATACAATCTCTCAGGAACATTTTAATTATATCACAGTTATGTATGACCAAGTCACTATTTATTAAATGCTATGACATCCCTCAATTCTTTTCCTCATTCGGATTGTAATCTCTCAAATCCACATTCCTGCCTACCCCTGTAGGCCCAAGGAAACTGGTTTCCTTTCAAAATAGCAACACAAATCTTAATGGTAAGCTGCCAATGAACTGTTTATGAGGTAATCTGAGATAATAGAAATTACTCATTTGTTTAGTTGTTCTCTTGAGATTGGATGCCAAGATTCTCAAAACAACATCTTGGAAAACACATGCAAAGCTAGATACCACCCTGTAGGGCATATTGACTTTCCAATTTATCTTCAGTTGTGTGCAGATCAACAGTTTAGACCTCTGATTGTTCCTCTCTTCACACTCTACTGCCACTCATATTACAGAGGTTACAGGAATAGCCTATTAATGCGATAAGAATTAGCACTTTGGGATTGGCCTCCTGTCATCCAATTCAAGGAACAAACTACTAGCTGCTGTAGCATATTCTGCAATCAGCTGTTGTTTTGACTTGAATGTCCCACAGACCACTTTAAAGGTCTCTATCACATTATAATCAATGCTCTCACCTCCCCCACCATCCCCCCCAAAAAGGAAAAATAAAGCACAGACAGACTGATCAGATGGTGAATTAATGTAGGGTAATTACACTTTACAGCAAGTGCGGATCATCTCGAAAACACCTTCTCATGTTGAATATTCAAGCCAAGGAAAAGTACTGTAGTCCCTCTTTTCTGTACAGAGTACACATATAGTAACATAGTCAGCCTTAGAGCAGTAGTACTCTTTTGAGTTAAGCTTATGGGCTCAAATTAGATTCTATGGACTCGAGCAGTTAACCTAAGCTGACAATTTATTGCAGTACCGAGAGAGTGCTGCTCTACCAAAGATACAGTTTCTTGGACGATATTATTCCAAATCTTTCATTCAGGTGTAAAATGGTACTACTGGAAGGTGAAAAGCTCGTCCTGGACAATATTTAGCATTCAACCAGCAATACCAAGACAAGACAGATTATTTAATCACAAATTTCAAGATCTTGCTGCCTGCAAATTGGTTGCTGTGATTCCTATATTGCTGCAGTCACTCCACGTCTAGAGTTATTCACTGGCTGAAATACACTTTGGGATATTCATTTGTTAAAATGTTGCATAAATGTAATTCCTTCTATTACTAAGTATACCGGTATTTTGTTTTTAAATAAGAAATACAAAAAGCAGTTCCAACACACGTTACAAAAAAGGCTGCCTTTTTTTTAAACCTGCTATCTACAACTATCTTTAAGAAAACAATGAAAAATGGCTTAGTATTTCACTTACTTGAATATTGCTACAAACACAGCGACTCTCCAGCTCCATCGCCACCCATAACGAATAAAGCCCCGGACTGCGGCATCTTGTGCTGACCTCTAATAGAGCAAAAAGCCAGCAATGATGCATCAGAGCTGAATCACAGATGCTCAGTGACATAGGTTACTCAAAACAGAATAAATGCTGGAGATCACAATAGGTCAGGTAGCATTCATGGAGAGAAAGCAAGCTAATGTTTAGAGTCTAGATTACTCGAAACGTTAGCTTGCTTTCTCTCAATGGATGCTGCCTGACCCACTGTGTTCACCAGCATTTTTTGTTTTCAGTACAGATTCCGGCATTTGCAGTAATTTACTCCTACACAGATATTCAAACTGGTCAGTGTTCCACAGTTGAAAACTATAACTCAGGTGTGAGTAGGGAAACCGTATTCAAATTAATTTTCCTACATCTTCTCCCCTCGCCCCTCCATGAGATCACTTGGATATACAGTATTTACTTTTCCTCTATAGTATTGTCTTTCTGAAAACCAGTATCATATTGGGACCTATGCCACAGACAGGACTAGAATAATGGGAAATATAACTAACAAGATCTACTTGAAAAAAAGATAACTAAGTAAAGGAAAACCTTTTCATCCTGTTACTTCGTGTAATGTTACAAAGCAGCCATATTCCCATTACACTCCTATAGAATACTCTACTATGGGTGGATCATTGAAAAGCAAACAGTGTCAGCTCCACCAAGGCCCAGCACTTGGAAGAATACAAGTGGCAAAAGTTATGACCCAATATAATCTCTCAGTCTATGTGTGACGTGAGCTGTGGTGGGCTCTGCCAAACGTTTGGAAATAAATAAAAACAGGGAAAACTTCTGGATTTGAAGAATAATTGAACTGTTTTCTGAACTGAATAAAAACACAGATTCTCAGACGAAGATTATTCAGTACGTTACTGCTCTGGAGGTCAGCAGTGTTGAACTTGTGATATTCTCATGATCCAAACATGCTTGAAATAGTAACTCGCAGTGGTGTAGTGTATTATATCTATAAATGTCTCCTTGATTTTCCTAAACAGATCTCTGTGCCAGATTTGGACTCTATCATCAGTAACTGTACAAATGTAATTAAACAAAGTGCAACTGTAGATGGAGAGAGGACTTGCAGGAAAAAGGGAGAATGAATTTTTCATTGGATTAGGAAAGGGTGTATTTTATATGAATGGCTTGGGTGTAGAAACAAAAGAATGTCAGCAAAAATTATTGGTGATACTAAAAAATGACATCTGGCAAATTGTGTAGAGGAATTTGAAACCAACAGCAGGTTGATTGACTAGTCAGTCACAGAAAATAAATGCACCATAAACGGTCAGGTTTAGAGTAAAGGATCATATAAATACATCTCAAAAAGGTAGAATATCCACCTTTTCATCCGAACTTAGATTCTGGATATAGCCATCACTAGCTAGGCCAATATTTATAGCTAATGCTTTATTGTCTTTGAGATGGTTTGTCCTTGCTCACTATGAAATAAAGTAGATTGTTCCATCTGCTTGCATGCTGATCAGGATAGGTAGAGGAAGTCTTGAGATGTTGTTTCTTCCATAAAGCTCAATGGCTTTGAGATTATAATTTCCACTTATGAATTTGAAACCCAAGTATGACCCACAGTGAGGGTCAAGATACTCAGCTCTGTGGGTACATCACTGGTGAGGGTTGTTGGGAATAAAGGGAAATTAAAGTGTAAGTTGCGAGAATGGTAAGCTAAGATGAGATGGCTGGCTATTGCGGTGCAGTGGTAGTGCCTTTGTCTCTGAGAAAGTAGGCCTTAGTTCAAGTCCTACCTGCTCCAAAAGTGCGTCATTGCATCCCTGAACAGGTTGATTAAACATACTTTTTTTTGGACTAGGTGTTCTGTGGAGCAGGAAAGAGTATGGCTCAAAGAGGGATAGGAGATTTATTCTACTTCAAATGCAGAGGTTTCTTAGTCCCATTTCAGTGTTGAGAATAGAACCCATAATGCCTTAAAGTGAAATAACTAACATTTTATGAAAAAAGTATAGAAAAGGTAGTAAGCAGACAGCTTTCACAAAGAACTGCTGCAGATGTGATGGGCCTCTGGAAGGTATCTTTCCCACTACTGCTTGTCATTGGAGAGGAGCAGAGGTGCATTGTCTTCCCAAAGCTGTGCAATAACATCAAATCTGCTGGGAATCCTGGCTTGTGGGCCACCTACTTCATTTCACTTCACCAAGTATCATATCTGAAAAGAAGTCTTTCAGACTCACTAAGCCTGCTTTGTCATAATCAGTTTCCCTCCTCTCCTTAGCAGGATAATTCTTTCTGAAAAAGCGTTCTGAAAGAGTTAGTCTTGGGTGACTATCTGTGTGGAGTTTGCACATTCTCCCAGTGTCTGTGTGGGTTTCCTATGGGTGCTCCGGTTTCCTCCCACAATCCAAAAATGTATAGGTTAGGTGAATTGGCTATGCTAAATTGCCCCATAGTGTTCAGGGATGTGTAGGTTAAGCGCATTAGTCAGGGGTAAATATAGGGGGGACAAAAAGGTAAGGGAATGGGTCCGGATGAGTTACCTTCGGAGGGTCAGTGTGGACTTGTTGGGCCGATGGGCCTGTTTCCACAATGTAGGGATTCAATTCTAATCTAAAAAGAGTAACCTCCTGATTTCTTGCATAACTTAAGTCTTTCAAACTCACCACAGCCTCCAAGCGATTTTTGTATAACTCAGCTTGACTGTGCTCGATGTAACGGATTTTAGCATGCCTTGCAGCAGGAATACCACCGTACAACATTCCAACACACGCAGCTACAATGACACTCTTCCAGATGTTGGTAATTTCCTCTGGATAAGTTTTCAACTCACTGCGTAAACAGCATGCATATTCAATTACAGAGTGTCATTTTAATTAAATATCGTCATTTTAAAATACCTAATCTTGCTATGTCAAATAGTTACTCTTTAAAATAGTGTCACGCATTTTGTGATTACTGAAGGCTGCTATCAGTGGTCAAGTGAACAATGTATTTGGTGGAGATATACAAAGCAAGGGAATACACAATAAAAGATAGAATTCAGGTGAATGGAAGGTTTGTGCCTCAGTGGATAGTACCCTGCTCTGAGACAGAAGCATTAGGTTCAAATTCCACCCTAGGACCTGTTGGCCAAGGAAGGAGCATTCATGACCAGACAGGATGATAATCAACCTAATAATCTTTTCAACATGCCCATAACAGGCTCGAAGATTGGGAATGTGTCTTGATCAGTCATGCTTTCTGTGGAGTATAACAGCCAAAACTATATAAACTTATAAAACAGTAGTTCATCTGCAGCTTGAGTACTGTGTACAGTTCTGAATATTGCATTACAAGAAGCTTGTGATCACACTAGATAGTATGGAAGCTGTTTATGAGAATGGAGGATATTGGTTGTGAGGAAACATAGGTTGGGTTTGTTTTCCTTTGAATAAAGGAGACTATAAGGAGATTTAAACAAACATTGGCAGTTAACTGTCAGTCATCATCACACGAAAACATTTACTACAGCTATGCCTCTATGAATCAGAATCCACTTGCCAATTGTCAGCACTTTCTTTTCAAATAGTATAAAATGTTGTACCCCACTTTACATTGACAATAATACCAATGTCCTGATGGGTATAAGATAAAATGCTTCAACAATTTTTTTCCCCAGCAGTACACAAGTTCCATATACCATGAAATTATGAGATTTAAAGTAATTGGTCAAAGAATTAGAGAGGAGTTAAAAGAGGTACATTTTCACTCAGAAAATACTGGGAACTGGAACTCACTGCCTTAAAGGGAGATACCCTCATCACTTTCAAAAATTAAATGGACATGCAATTGAAGTACTCTATCTGACGGAGCTGGAGTTGGAAGGTGGGATAAGACTGGATAGCTCTTTTGCAGTTATCATGGACACGATAAGCTGAAGGGCTTCCACTCATACTGTAAATCTATATTTGTATAGCCTGTGCTTCTATATTTCAGGTTGCCAATCTCCACATCACGCACCAAGTTATTGGATGTAGGATAAATTTTCTTCTGTCCTATTTAGATAATGTACTTCAGCAAAGATTCTTCACACTGTGATACTTTCCCAATCCCCATTGCTGTGGCCTCTCTGATGCGGGCTGAATAACATACTTCTGTGCTGCATCCTTCACTGGAGCAATTTATAGAGAAAACAAAAGGTCACTTGGCCCATCAAATTCATGCTAGCTTCCTGTGGAGCAATTCACAGCCTCACTTCCCAGCTTGTTCTCCATAGCCCTTCAAATTTCTGTCAAATGGAGTTCAGGTTGTTTGGTATGTAGAGAAGTTCATTCTCACATTCTCCCTTCATCTTTTGCCAATACATCAAGGAACTTGCTCTTTTATTACAGGATGGGTTCAAGTCCCACACCAGCTAAGATTACTGTGAGAGACTCTCCTTCCCAAACCCTTTCTTTGCTTGAGGCATGATGAGCCTCACATTAAACCATGAGTCTTTTTTTTGTCTCTCTCTCAAGTGAGAGAGCAGCCATATGCTTTGGTAGGACAGGACAGCCTTACCTTTATAAACCAGCTAACACTTATACAACACTTTTGACTTGTCCCCCGTCTTCAAACCTGTCACAATCTTGCACACCTTTATCAAATCTTTCTCAATCACCTTTACTTGAAGGTGAATAAGCACAGTTTCTCCAAATTAACCTTGCAGCTAAATTCTCTCAGCCCCCAGGTCTATTCTGGTAAATCTCTTTAGTACCCTTTTAAGGATCTTAAAATCTTTCTAAGTGCAGTGACCATGGCTGGAATCCAAAGCCTATACAACAAGGACAAGAAAAAGGATGATGTCTGGATATGAGATACGAGATACGAGATACGAGATACAAGTGAAGGCAAGGTGATTGAAATGAAAGAGCAAACGTGAAAAGGCAGTGTAAAAAAAAATGAAAACTTCACAAAACAAGGCACAAAAAAAAAAATCAACCTGACTGGAATGAGCAGGATGAAGAAGGATAGTACACAATGGCAGCAAACCATAAGTACACTCGATGAGAGAATGGTAAATAAGGGTTCATTTTGCATAAAGCTCGGAAAAGTTTGCATCTTTTTGTTTTATGATGTGGAAGTGCCGGTATTGGAGAAAACCACGGATTAATTTATCACATTTTCCCAATTTGACTTTTGTTTGGCTTAATCCAAAAAACAAAAGGGTGAATTCATACTTGCGAACAAATAGCTCCCGGATTCTGTCCCAGCCTGTTTCAGGGACCTGGGGACTGCCAATACACTCAGGAAGCTTCCCCTCCTGCCCTCCAAGATCTTCTGCTGCATACACTCGAGGGAAGTGAAACAATCTTCGGAAAGAGATGTTTTGACAAATCTGCAGAATTCCTGTCATCCGGTAATTCCATGACGTAGGTATCAGTCTGCAATCTAGCGTGAGAGTCTCCACTGTTCCTCTTTCTTCATCTTTCATTCTGCACCATGTCACTACAAATCAACAGTAGAATTAACCAAGTTTTCATGCCAACCTTCCCACTTATAGACTATTTATAGCCCAAACAACTAGTCCACAGGTGACACCAGTCTTACCTTCTTTACAAGAGACCACACTGGAAGATTATTTGAGCATCTAAATCAGTGAAGAGTGCAGGGAACAGAGGTAATCATTACAAAAATAAGTTGGGAGAAATCAGAAACAATAATTACATTTGTAAAAGGGAATGCAAACATAATACACTACACTTTAGCGTGCTGATACTAATAAAGAGTTTCTAAATCAGACAATAGTGTACTATAAAGGGTTTGTTGTTCACACAGAACTCAGAGCTTCATTCGATAGTTGTTCCTACTGCCTTGACCGTATGTCATTTATTATTGATAGGAATTCAAAACTGATAATTAAACAATATTTTCCATATTAACAGTCATACTTTCACCTTCAAACATAAATGATAAATGAACCCAGAATACCGATAGTTACATGTTGTCAAAAATGCAGCACTTTCGAGCAAGAGGGAAGTCTGTAACAGCTCCTTCAAACAACTATCCTGCTCCTCCCTCTGCCCTGCATGTTTTCACCCCTCCAGCTATTTATCAACTCCTTACTTACCATCACTATTTCATTCAGTGCATTCTAGATCATTAGAACTTTGGTGTAAAAAACATTCTCATGGCTACTTTCATTCTTTTGCTAATGTCGTTATGTTGATGCCTTCTTACCACAGGACATAAGAGCACAGGTAGGCTAATCAACCCATTGAGTCTGCTCCATCATTCAGAGAGATCATGGCTGATCCAAGAATTCAATGTCACTTTCCTACCTTAACAGCATAACTCCCGATTCCTTTACTGATTAAAAATCTGTCCATTCTCAGCCCTGAACGTAATTAATGGCACAGCTTCTATTTTTGTATTCCATTCTCTTTGAAACAAAGGAACAATAATATAGCTCCAAGTTCGAATGTAATTTGGAACAGTACTTGGAAGTAGTGGTATTCCCATACATTCTTGCTCTGCTGGATGATAAAGTTACAGGTTTTGAAGGAGCTGTTGAAGAGTGCGGAGATGGATCTTGTGGAAGGAAGTGTACACTGTGGTAAAGGGTATGAATGTTTAAGGTGATGGATTGGGTGAAAGTCTTGTAGACTGCATTGACTTGGATGGTATTGATCATATAGAATCATATAACATGGAAACAGATGCTTCGATCCAACCAGTCCATGCCAAACATGATTCCAAACTAAACTAGTCCCACCTGCCTGCTCCTGGTCCCTATCCCTCCAAACCTTTCCTATTCATGTACTTATCCAAGTGGCTTTTAAACATTGTAATTATGCCCACATCCACCACTTTCTCAGGAAGTTTAACTGCACACAAGCCGCCCCTAAAACAATTTGCCCCTCATGTTTTTTTTTAAATCTCTCTTTTCTCATCTTAAAAGTGTGCCCTCTAATCTTGAAATCCCCATCCTAGGGAAAAGACCATTAACCCTATCTATACTTCTCGATTTTTTTAAACTTCTCTAAAGTCACCTCTCAATGTCCTATGCTTCAGGGAAAATAGTCCCAGCCTATCCAGCCTTTCTTCATAACTCAAAACTTCCATTCCTGGCAACATCCTGGAAAATCTCTTCAGAACCCTCTCCAGCTTAATAATATTCTTCCCATAACTATTATTCCAGAAGAGGCCTCACAATGTCCATAACTTCCCACTCATATACTCAAAGGACTGAGCAATGAAGGCAAACATGCTAAACATCTTTTTAACCACTGTCTGTATGTGACGCAAACTTCAACAATTTCTGTACCTGAATCCCTAGGTCCCTTTGTTCTTAGAGTGTTGTTGGAGCTTCACTCACCTCGGCAAGTGAAGAATATTTTACTGCAAATCCCATCCAAGCTGCACACCGTCCTAATTTAGAACTATGTTCCTCGATTGTCACTGGGTTATAATCCCAGAATTCCCTTCTGAACACAGATAGTCCTCTATTCACATGGTAATTATGATCCTAAAAATCACCCCATTAAGTAAAACACAATATTTGAAATACGTACCCCATGAAAATCCAGTTATATTCGGGTTATGTTTCTGGTATGTCAAACAAGTACAGAATGCAATCACAAAGTTAATATACAAGACCAAAATACACAAATAAATATGCAATAATTAAAAAAAAATTTTTTTTTGTCTCATATACACAATTAGTTATCAAGAGGTAGAAGACTAGGAATCTACATCTAACTTACCTGGAGTTCTGGAAGCTGACAATTGAAGATAATCAGATTGCTGTTCTGCTGCTTTGCACGTAGAGGGTTAAACACCTTTGGGCATTTTAAAACCTTTTCGAGCCTGACTTGAGGGAGGCAACAACCAAAATGAGCTGAACAGGCAGGGACTTGTCCAGGAACATTGCATTTTGGTGAACATTCCTCCACATTTGAGTCAGACATCATGGAAACAGGCTCTTCAGCCCAAGTCATTCATGCTGACAGGTTTCCTAAACTAAACCAGTCCCATTTGCCTGAATTTAGCCCATATCCCTCTAAATCTTTCCCATCCATGTACCTGCCTGGATTCTTTGAAATGTTTTAAGTGTACCTGCTCCTGAGGTATTAGCAATTCTGGAAAGTGTGAAAATAGACAGGTCCCCTGAGCCAGATGAGATTTATTCTCTGGGAAGCTATGGAGGAGATTGCAGAGCCTTTGGCTTTGATCTTCATGTCGTAATTGTCTACAGGAACAGTACTGGAAGACTGGAGGATAGCAAATGTTGTCCTCTTGTTCAAGAAGGGAAGTAGAGACAACCCTGGTAATTATAGACCAGTGAGCCTTACTTTGGTTGCGAGTAAAATGTTGGAAAGGATTATAAGAAGTAGAATCTATAATTATTGAGGAAGGGATAATTTGATTAGAGATAGTCACCGTGGTTTTGTGAAAGGTAGGTCGTGCCGCACAAACTTTATTAAGTTCTTTGAGAAGGTGACCAAGGTGGATGAGGGTAAAGAGGTTAATGTGGTGTATATCAGATTAGATTAGATTACTTAGTGTGGAAACAGGCCCTTCAGCCCAACAAGTCCACACCGACCCGCCACCCACCCAGACCCATTCCCCTACACCTAACATTATGGGCAATTTAGCATGGACAATTCACCTAACCTCCACATTTTTGGACTGCGAGAGGAAACCGGAGCACCCGGACAAATCCCACGCAGACATGGGGAGAATGTGCAAACTCCACACAGTCAATTGCCTGAGGCAGGAATTGAACCCGGGTCTATGGCACTGTGAGGCAGCAGTGCCAACCACTGTGCCACCATATGGATTTCAGTAAAGCGCTTGATAAGGTTCCCTTAAGCAGGCTTTTGCAGAAAACACAGAGGGATGGGATTGAGGCTGATGTAGCGGTTTGAATCAGAAATTGGCTAGTTGTAAGATGACATAGGGTGGTGGTTGATAGGAAACGTTTATCCTGGAGTTCGGTTACTAGTGGTGTACCGCAAGGATTGATTTTGGGACCACTGCTGTTTGTCATTTTTATAAGTTACCTGGATGAGGGCATAGAAGGATGGGCTAGTAAATTTGCAGATGACACTAAAGTCGGTGGAGTTGTGGACAGTGCTGAAGGTATTGCAGGTTACAGAGGAACACAGATAAGCTGCAAAGCTGGCCTGAGAGGTGGCAAATGGAGAAAAGCGTGATTCACTTTGGAAGAAGTAACAGGAAAACAAAGTACAGGGCTAATGGTAAGATTCTTGGTGGTGTGGACGAGCAGAGAGATTTCGGTGTCCATGTGCGTAGAGCCCTGAAAGTTGCCACCCAGGTTGATAGGGTTGTTAAGAAGGCATAGTGTGTTAGGTTTTATTGGTAGAGGGATTGAGTTTCAGAGCCATGAGGTCATGTTGCAGCTGTACAAAACTCTGGTGTGGCTGCACTTGGAGCATTGCATACAGTTCTGGTCACTGCATTATAGGAAGGGTGTAGAAGCATTGGAAAGGGTGCAGAAATTTACTGGGATGTTGCCTGGTATGGAGGGAAGGTCTGATGAGGAAAGGCTGAGGGACTTGAGGCTGTTTTTGATAGAGAGAAGAAGGTTGAGAGGTGACCTCATTGAGACATACAAGATTATCAAAGAATTAGATAGGGTGGACAGTGACAGCCTTTTTCTTCAGATGGTGATGGCTAGCATGAGGGGACATAGCTTTAAATTAAGAGGTGATAGATATGGTTCTTTACTTAAGAGTAGTAAGAGCGTGGAACTCTCTGCCTGCAACACTAGTAGACTCGTCAACTTTATCGTCCATATATTTATCCAATGGCTATTTAATGGAATAGTGTAGGTTGGATGGGCTTCAGATTGGTTTCACAGATCGATGCAACATCGAGGGACAAAGGGCCTTTACTGCGCTGTAATGTTCTATGTTCTATTTTCAATCTTCCCTTACAACCCAAACATTCCAGTCTCAGTAACATCCTTATAAATCCTTTCTGCACCCTTTCCAAGTTTAATAACATCCTTCCTAAAGCAGGGCAGCCAGAAATGTACACAGTACAGTACTCCAAATATGATCTTACCAATGTCTTGTACAACTGTAATATGAAATTCCAATTCCTGCACTCAGTGCTCTGAATGATAAAAGCAAGTGTGCCAAATGCATTTTTCACCACCCTGTCTACCTGTGATGCCACTCTCAAGGAACAATACACCTACACCCTTAATGTCTCTGTTAGACAACATCCCCCAAGGCCCTATCATTAACTGTGTCAGTCCTGCCTTGGTTTACCTTACTAAATTGTATCACCTTGCATTTATCTGAATTAAACCCCATCTGCTATTCCTTGGCCCACTGGCCCAGTTGATCAAGATCTTGTAATACTCTTAGTTAACCTTCTTCACTGTCCACTATGCCACCAATTTTGATGTCACCTGCAAACTTACTAACCATGCCTCCTATATTCCCATCCAAATTGTTTTATATAAATGACTAACAAAAGTTGACCCAGTACCAATTTGTGCAGCACACTGCAAGTCACAGGCCTCCTGTCTGAACAGCAACCCTCTCTTCTACCATTGAGCTAATTTTGTATCTAAATGGCTAGCTTTTCCTGGATCCCACGTCCTTACTATCTAGTCTACCATGCGGAAGCTTGTAAAAAGTCATGAATGTCAATGTCTACTGCACTGTCTTCATCTATCTTGTTGGTCACCTCTGCAAAAGGCTGAATCAAATCTGACAGACAATTTCCCACATATAAAGCCATGCTGACTACCCCTAATCAGTCTTTACATGTCCAATTGCATGTAGATCCTGTCCCTCAGAATTTAGTCCAACAACTTACCCAACACTGACATTGAGAGTGAGGTAAGAATGATGCGAGTCAGGTACGTATTGTCAGATATACGATGGGTAATAAAGTAAAAACTATCATGGCAAAATCACATTAATCAAGGACTATCTTGTAGCACTGTGGATATCCCTACATCCCAGGGACTTAATAGTTCAATAAGGCAGCTGAACTTCATCTTCCCCTGGGTAATTAGGAATAAGCAATAAATGCTGGCTTAACAAGGAACACCCACATCCCATGAACAAAAGAAAACTCATTTTGTGCCTTGCAGATGGTGGACAGACAGAGATTTGAATTCTCAGATTCTGACCTGGTCTTGTAGTTATAGTATTCACATGACCAGAAACTGATCTGGACCATTCAATAGTATTACCTAAAATGTTGATTGTGGGGGATTCAACAACAGTAATTGTCAAGGGGAGATGATTAGATTTTCTCTACTTGGGGGATGATCATTGCTTGGTACAAATGTTACAGGGCATTTATCAGTCTGGCCTGAGGATGGTCCAGACTTTTAGAGAATCATACAGTAGTTATAGTATAGCAGAAGACCGTTCAGTCCATCATACCACTACCTGTGCTGTAGTGGTCAGCGCAGGTTACCCCAGATTACAACAGGATCTTGGTCAGATGGGCAGAGAAGTGGAAGATGAAGTTTAATTTAGATAAATATGAGGTGCTGCATTTTGGAAAGACAAATCAGGGCAGGTCTTATACACTTAATGGAAATGCCCTGTTACTGAACAAAGAGACCTTGGAGTGCAGATTTGTAGTTCCTTGAAAGTAGAGTTGCAGGTAGACAGAACATGAAGACGACATTTTGGAATGATGCTGTTATTGGTTAGCGCATTTGAGTTTGGGAATGGGGAGGTCATGTTGCAGCTATACAGGACATTAGTTAGGCCACTTTTGGAATACTGTGAGGAAAGATGTTGTTAAACTTGAAAGGGTTCAGAAAAGATTTCCAAGGATGTTGATAGGGTTGGAGGTTTAAGCAATACGGAGAGGCTGAATAGGCTGGGGCTATTTTCCCAGAGCAGAGGCTGAGGGGTGACCATATAGAAGTTTATAAAATCATGAGGGGCATGGATAGGGTGAAGAGCCAAAGTCTTTCCCCAAAGTTGGGGCGTCCAAAACTAGAGGGCACAGGTTAAAAGGTTAAAGGGAAAAGAGTGAAAAGGGACCTAAGGAGTAACATTTTCACACAAAGGGTGGTGCATGTATGGAATGAGCTGCCAGAGGAAGTGGTGGGGGCTGGTACAAGTACAACATTTAAAAAGCATCTGGATGGGTATATGAATAATAAGAGTTTAAAGGGAAATGGGCCAAATGCTGGCAAAAGGGACTAGATTAATTTAGGGTATCTGGTCAGCATGAACAAGTTAGACCGAAGGGTCTGTTTCCATGCTGTACAACTCTATGACTATGTCTGTGCTGGCTTTCTGCAGGAAAGAATTCACGAGTGCCAATCCCATACCTTGTCCATTTTCACAATTTCAAATAAATCAACAAAGGATTCTCTCAGTATCCATTTTTATTATCACAAATTAATCCACCACACTCTGCAATCAAAAATAAAAGCAGAAGTGGGCTATTGGGGCCCTCAAGCCTGCTCTGCCATTCAGTAAGGTTATGATTGATCCCATCATGACCTAAACTCTGCTTTCCTTCTGGTTCCAAACCCTCTCAATCAATCAATAATCTGAATACATCCTGGGAAGGGAGTGCCTCAGACTTCCAATCCTCTATAGAAGAAAAGCCTCCACTCCATGTTAAATTGGACACCCCGTTATTCTGCCCTTTTTGTTACAGTCCCAGGGGAAGTACCCTCTCAACATCCACCTTGCTGCTTCAGTACCTGCAGTGAACACCTTCGGTTCTGATGGACCCGAAACATTAACTTTGCCTTTTAAAAACCCAAAGAAGTGCGGATGCTGTAAATCTGAGACATAAACAGAAGTTGCTGGAAGAGCTCAGTACTTCAGGCAGCATCTGTGTAGAGAAACCAGAGTTAATGTTTCAGGTGTAGTGACCCTTCCTCAGAGCTGGAGGTCATAGCCTTATTGAAGGGCAGTTCTGAGGAAGGCTGACTGGACCCGAAACGTTAACTCCGTTTTTAATTCCTTTACAGATGCGGCCACAACTGCTCGGCTTCTCCACTTTAATTTTTCTTCCCTTCGTTGACAGAGCGGCCTTGCGGCGCTATAAGAATGCACTTCTCTCCCTGTGATATTGGTTGCCCCTGCGCAGACCGGCCAGGAGAAGGTGCTGCTTCCCGAGGGTGGGAGAGTCAGTGCAGCGAGCAGTGTCCGAAACCTCAGCCCCCGCCGGCCGCTTACCTGAAGAAACAGAAATTACCGCGAAAGTTCACCAAGTCCGGCAGCAACTGCGGGGAAGCCTCGGGCCTACACTGAGGCACTGCGCAGGCGCATCGGGCTAGGCATCCTGGGAGATGTAGTCTTTGCCCCTTACGATCTGCGCATGCACAACGGCTCGTCACTGATTGGGTGGAAGGAGAAAAGGATAGAGTAAAGGCAGAACTGAAGGTAAAGGAAGGAGGGAGTGAAGGGTAAAGTTAGGGAGAGAGAGAGAGAGGATGGAAGGAGGGAGTGAAGGAGGGAGTGAAGGGTAAAGTTAGGGAGAGAGAGAGAGAGAGAGGAAGGAGGGAGTGAAGGGTAAAGTTAGGGAGAGAGAGAGAGAGAGAGGATGGAAGGAGGGAGTGAAGGGTAAAGTTAGGGAGAGAGAGAGAGAGGATGGAAGGAGGGAGTGAAGGGTAAAGTTAGGGAGAGAGAGAGAGAGGATGGAAGGAGGGAGTGAAGGGTAAAGTTAGGGAGAGAGAGAGAGAGGATGGAAGGAGGGAGTGAAGGGTAAAGTTAGGGAGAGAGAGGATGGAAGGAGGGAGTGAAGGGTAAAGTTAGGGAGAGAGAGGATGGAAGGAGGGAGTGAAGGGTAAAGTTAGGGAGAGAGAGAGAGGATGGAAGGAGGGAGTGAAGGGTAAAGTTAGGGAGAGAGAGAGAGAGGATGGAAGGAGGGAGTGAAGGGTAAAGTTAGGGAGAGAGAGAGAGGATGGAAGGAGGGAGTGAAGGGTAAAGTTAGAGAGAGAGAGAGAGGATGGAAGGAGGGAGTGAAGGGTAAAGTTAGGGAGAGAGGATGGAAGGAGGGAGTGAAGGGTAAAGTTAGGGAGAGAGAGAGAGGATGGAAGGAGGGAGTGAAGGGTAAAGTTAGAGAGAGAGAGAGGATGGAAGGAGGGAGTGAAGGGTAAAGTTAGGGAGAGAGGATGGAAGGAGGGAGTGAAGGGTAAAGTTAGGGAGAGAGGATGGAAGGAGGGAGTGAAGAGTAAAGTTAGGGAGAGAGAGAGGATGGAAGGAGGGAGTGAAGGGTAAAGTTAGGGAGAGAGGATGGAAGGAGGGAGTGAAGGGTAAAGTTAGGGAGAGAGAAAGAGGATGGAAGGAGGGAGTGAAGGGTAAAGTTCGGGAGAGAGAGAGGATGGAAGGAAGGAGTGAAGGGTAAAGCTAGGGAGAGAGAGAGAGGATGGAAGGAGGGAGTGAAGGGTAAAGTTAGGGGGAGAGAGAGAGGATGGAAGGAAGGAGTGAAGGGTAAAGCTAGGGAGAGAGAGAGAGGATGGAAGGAGGGAGTGAAGGGTAAAGTTAGGGAGAGAGAGAGGATGGAAGGAGGGAGTGAAGGGTAAAGTTAGGGAGAGAGGATGGAAGGAGGGAGTGAAGAGTAAAGTTAGGGAGAGAGGATGGAAGGAAGGAGTGAAGGGTAAAGTTAGGGAGAGAGGATGGAAGGAGGGAGTGAAGGGTAAAGTTAGGGAGAGAGAAAGAGGATGGAAGGAGGGAATGAAGGGTAAAGTTAGGGAGAGAGGATGGAAGGAGGGAGTGAAGGGTAGTTAGGGAGAGAGAGGATGGAAGGAGGGAGTAAAGGGTAAAGTGAGGGAGAGAGAGAGAAAGACATGGCTTGGCTGGTGGTGAGAAGGGCTCTGCCTGTGAGATCTTTTATGCATGCCCAGACTCTCAGCTGCACTGCACGCTGCCCTCGAGGGGGGGGGGGGGGGAACGAGACTGTCAAACACCTCCTTCTCGAATGTGCCTACGCAGAAGAAGTCTGGAGAGGAATGCAGTGGTGTTTGTCGAGGTTCGTCCCGAGCAGCGCCGTGACGTGGGACTCCGTGCTGTATGGTCTGTTCCCCGGGATGCACACCGAGACGAACATCAACTGTGCCTGGAAGATCATCAACTCGGTGAAGGATGCTCTTTGGGCGGTCCAAAACCTGTTGATCTTCCAGCTGAAGGAGTTGACCCCGATTGAGTGTTGCAGACTGGCACATTCCAAGTTCCAGGACTACATGTTGAGGGACTCGCTGAAGCTTGGGGCAGCTGCCGCCAAGGCACGGTGGGGAAAGACCACTGTGTAATATCTGCCTGCCTAAGAAGAACAGGGGACCCATGCAGTCATTTGGGCTCTGGTGACGCTTCAGCTAAATATATGGACATATGATTGATAAACGTACAGACCTGTATATACAAATGATAAATTCTGATCACAGTATGTAAATGTTTATGTATGTATGGCATGACCAACTGTACAGACTATCAAATTATTTTATGAATAAAGTATATTTTTGAAATTTAAAAAAAAGAAAGAGAATGGAAGGAGTGAATGAAGGATAATGTTAGGTAGAGAGAAAGAGAATGGAAGGAGGGAGTGAAGGGTAAAGTTAGGGAGAGAGAGAGAGGATGGAAGGAGGGAGTGAAGGGTAAAGTTAGGGAGAGAGAGAGAGGATGGAAGGAGGGAGTGAAGGGTAAAGTTAGGGAGAGAGAGAGAGAGGATGGAAGGAGGGAGTGAAGGGTAAAGTTAGGGAGACAGAGAGAGAGGATGGAAGGAGGGAGTGAAGGGTAAAGTTAGGGAGAGAGAGAGATGATGGAAGGAGGGAGTGAAGGGTAAAGTTAGGGAGAGAGAGAGAGGATGGAAGGAGGGAGTGAAGGGTAAAGTTAGAGAGAGAGAGAGAGGATGGAAGGAGGGAGTGAAGGGTAAAGTTAGGGAGAGAGAGAGAGGACGGAAGGAGGGAGTGAAGGGTAAAGTTAGGGAGAGAGAGAGAGGATGGAAGGAGGGAGTGAAGGGTAAAGTTAGGGAGAGAGAGAGGATGGAAGGAGGGAGTGAAGGGTAAAGTTAGAGAGAGAGAGAGGATGGAAGGAAGGAGTGAAGTGTAAAGTTAGGGAGAGAGAGAGGATGGAAGGAGGGAGTGAAGGGTAAAGTTAGGGAGAGAGGATGGAAGGAGGGAGTGAAGGGTAAAGTTAGGGAGAGAGGATGGAAGGAGGGAGTGAAGGGTAAAGTTAGGGAGAGAGGATGGAAGGAGGGAGTGAAGGGTAAAGTTAGAGCGAGAGGATGGAAGGAGGAAGTGAAGGGTAAAGTTAAGGAGAGAGAGAGGATGGAAGGAGGGAGTGAAGGGTAAAGTTAGGGAGAGAGGATGGAAGGAGGGAGTGAAGGGTAAAGTTAGGGAGAGAGAGAGGATGGAAGGAGGGAGTGAAGGGTAAAGTTAGGGAGAGAGAGAGGATGGAAGGAGGGAGTGAAGGGTAAAGTTAGGGAGAGAGAGAGAGAGAATGGAAGGAGGGAGTGAAGGGTAAAGTTAGAGAGAGAGAGAGGATGGAAGGAGGGAGTGAAGGGTAAAGTTAGAGAGAGAGAGAGGATGGAAGGAGGGAGTGAAGGGTAAAGTTAGGGAGAGAGGATGGAAGGAGGGAGTGAAGGGTAAAGTTAGGGAGAGAGAGAGGATGGAAGGAGGGAGTGAAGGGTAAAGTTAGGGAGAGAGAGGATGGAAGGAGGGAGTGAAGGGTAAAGTTAGGGAGAGAGAGAGAGAGAATGGAAGGAGGGAGTGAAGGGTAAAGTTAGGGAGAGAGAGGATGGAAGGAGGGAATGAAGGGTAAAGTTAGGGAGAGAGGATGGAAGGAGGGAGTGAAGGGTAAAGTTAGGGAGAGAGAGAGGATGGAAGGAGGGAGTGAAGGGTAAAGTTAGGGAGAGAGAGAGAGAGAGGATGGAAGGAGGGAGTGAAGGGTAAAGTTAGGGAGAGAGAGAGGATGAAAGGAGGGAGTGAAGGGTAAAGTTAGGGAGAGAGAGAGAGAGGCTGGAAGGAGGGAGTGAAGGGTAAATTTAGGGAGAGAGAGGATGGAAGGGAGTGAAGGGTAAAGTTAGGGAGAGAGAGGATGGAAGGAAGGAATGAAGGGTAAAGTTAGGGAGAGAGAGAGGATGGAAGGAGGAAGTGAAGGGTAAAGTTAGGGAGAGAGGATGGAAGGAGGGAGTGAAGGGTAAAGTTAGAGCGAGAGGATGGAAGGAGGAAGTGAAGGGTAAAGTTAAGGAGAGAGAGAGGATGGAAGGAGGGAGTGAAGGGTAAAGTTAGGGAGAGAGGATGGAAGGAGGGAGTGAAGGGTAAAGTTAGGGAGAGAGAGAGGATGGAAGGAGGGAGTGAAGGGTAAAGTTAGGGAGAGAGAGAGGATGGAAGGAGGGAGTGAAGGGTAAAGTTAGGGAGAGAGAGAGAGAGAATGGAAGGAGGGAGTGAAGGGTAAAGTTAGAGAGAGAGAGAGGATGGAAGGAGGGAGTGAAGGGTAAAGTTAGAGAGAGAGAGAGGATGGAAGGAGGGAGTGAAGGGTAAAGTTAGGGAGAGAGGATGGAAGGAGGGAGTGAAGGGTAAAGTTAGGGAGAGAGAGAGGATGGAAGGAGGGAGTGAAGGGTAAAGTTAGGGAGAGAGAGGATGGAAGGAGGGAGTGAAGGGTAAAGTTAGGGAGAGAGAGAGAGAGAATGGAAGGAGGGAGTGAAGGGTAAAGTTAGGGAGAGAGAGGATGGAAGGAGGGAATGAAGGGTAAAGTTAGGGAGAGAGGATGGAAGGAGGGAGTGAAGGGTAAAGTTAGGGAGAGAGAGAGGATGGAAGGAGGGAGTGAAGGGTAAAGTTAGGGAGAGAGAGAGAGAGAGGATGGAAGGAGGGAGTGAAGGGTAAAGTTAGGGAGAGAGAGAGGATGAAAGGAGGGAGTGAAGGGTAAAGTTAGGGAGAGAGAGAGAGAGGCTGGAAGGAGGGAGTGAAGGGTAAATTTAGGGAGAGAGAGGATGGAAGGGAGTGAAGGGTAAAGTTAGGGAGAGAGAGGATGGAAGGAAGGAATGAAGGGTAAAGTTAGGGAGAGAGAGAGGATGGAAGGAGGAAGTGAAGGGTAAAGTTAGGGAGAGAGAGAGGATGGAAGGAGGGAGTGAAGGGTAAAGTTAGGGAGAGAGGATGGAAGGAGGGAGTAAAGGATAAAGTTAAGGAGAGAGAGGATGGAAGGAGGGAGTGAAGGGGAAAGTGAGGGAGAGAGAGAGAAAGACATGGCTTGGCTGGTGGTGAGAAGGGCTCTGCCTGTGATATCCTTTATGCACGCCCAGACTCTCAGCTGCACTGCACGCTGCCTTCAAAGCGACTGCGGGGGGGACGAGACTGTCAAACACCTCCTTCTGGAATGGGCCTACACAGAAGATGTCTAGAGAGGAATGCAGTGGTGTTTGTCGAGGTTCGTCCCGAGCAGCTCCGTGACGCGGGACTCCATGCTCTATGGTCTGTTCCCTGGGATGCTCACTGAGACGAACATCAACTGTGCCTGGAGGATCATCAACTCGGTGAAGGACGCTCTTTGGGCGGTCCGAAACCCATTGATCTTCCAGCTGAAGGAGTTGACCCCGATTGAGTGTTGCAGACTGGCACATTCCAAGATCCAGGACTACCTATTGAGGGACTGGCTGAAGCTTGGGGCAGCTGCCGCCAAGGCACGGTGGGGAAAGACCACTGTGTAACATCTGCCTGCCTAAGAAGAACAGGGGACCCATGCAGTCATTTGGGCTCTGGTGACGCTTCAGCTAAATATATGGACATATGATTGATAAATGTACAGACCTGTATATACAAATGATAAATTCTGATCACAGTACGTAAATGTTTACATATGTATAGCATGACCAACTGTACAGAGGAGCTGGGGGGACAGGACTGAAGAGAGAGGGAATAGGATTATTGTAAAAAACAAAACGTTCTGAAGAAAGGTCACTGGACCTGAAATGTTAACTATGCTTTCTCTTATGCTGCTAGACCTGCTGCTTTTCCTCTGACAATTTCTGTTTTATTTCTATTTCCAGCATCTGCCGTTGTTTGGCTTTTTTTGTATAGGATAATTGTAAATTGGCACTTGGGGTAGATTTGGGCAGGAGAGGAGAATATGAGGATTCAGGAAGAGATACAGTGGTATGGGAATTTAGGAAAAATGAATCGGGAATGTATGTGGATAGAAGGTGTGGATGGCTAAAAGGAGCAATGGAGAAAAATGCCAGAGCAGAATGGTCAGTACATTCTGACATGTTTTTAATGGATATGTTTGCTTTCTTTCACACATGGATCTAAATATTATGTGAAAACAGCATTGCATGCACAAAATTCCCAAGTACATCATGGGCTCAGAAAATTTAACCCATAATGATGATTCTCTTGCTTCTTGCAGGTCATGACATTCATCCAACATTTACAGTGCTGGTAACATAATATTTCACCTTTCAAAGGTGATGTTTATCTTAAAAAGAGGTATAGCAAGCTGGAGTAAAATGAAATAAATTGTCTTGTGGAAAACTATTGTGATGTTTATATTGATTAGTGGGTTTTTACACTTGTACTAAAAAATCAAAGCATGGACTCTTCTTGCCTGATAGAATATCCGGAGCATTTAGAAGGTCAGGCAGGAGAATCTAATTGGTCAGGAGGGAAGAATCCAGTTTCCCCATGGCAGCTTAAAATGTTTCGATTAAATTCTCAGAATATTCCAGGCAAATAAACTTTGCTGACCTGTCAGGAACATCTTTTGCATTTGTTTGTATGTTATGAATACTCATTAACACCCAAGCCCCTGGAATGATATTTACATGTCATAGAGTCATGCAGTCTTGTTAGACCAAACCAGGAAATGTGTGTGTTGACAAACCTAATTATATATATCTTTTGTTTAAGGAATACAGAAAGTACTGGAGAAACTCAGCATATATATATATATATATATTATGTCCCTGGCAGAGTAGACTTCATCTTCCAAGTTCTGGTGAATACAAACTTCTTCTGTTGTTTGACTCTTTCTTATCAATTTTAAACCCTTCCACCTCTCCATTGCAGGTAAAAACCTGGTCATCAGATGTGAGGTATTCTCGGTGTTGTTGTACATGTTGCATATATCTGGTCCATTCCCAGAACCTGTGCTGTTCCAGTCACCCCGGCCATCTTCCATTTCATCAGGAGGTCTAGGATGGACTGGATCTGCAAGGGCACCATGTGCAAAGCTCTGGCGTAGCCAACACCGCTCTCATCCTGATGGTCACCTTTCTGTGTGGCTGCATCAAGCTTGGTAGACCCTCAGTACCTGAAAAAGGGCTCATGCCCGAAACGTCGATTCTCCTGCTCCTTGGATGCTGCCTGACCTGCTGTGCTTTTCCAGCAACACATTTTCAGCTCTGATCTCCAGCATCTGCAGTCATCACTTTCTCCTCAGTACCAAGTGTCAAAAATGATACTGAGGTTCTCCCTGTCCCTGGTGTTAAGGTTGAGAGTGGCCTTGGCACTGTAGAATGCTCCAAGTAGTTGGATTATTCTGTATCACCTGTACTTTGTGGAGAAATTTGCAAAGAAAAGCACCTTTGACCACAGGACCATCAGGAAGCGGTCAGCACATAATGGCTTTGAGACCATGTGGGAAAAGGAGAGGTTGGATCTTGTCAGGTGGTTCCCTGAGCAGACTATCAAGGTCATTTGCAGAATGCCTCCTGGCAGAACTTGCCAACAAGCACCAAGACATTACTTGGCTGGTGGTGAGAAGGGCACGACCTGTGAAATCCTGTGCCACTACATGCTGCTTTTGGTGGGGGCGGTGATAGAGAATGCCCTCATCTCTTGCTAGAATATGCCTTTGCTAGATAAGTCTGGAGAGAGACGCTGTGGTTTTTGTTGAGGTTCGTTCCGAGCAGCTCCATGACACAGGAATCTGTGCTGTATAGCCTGTTCCTAGGGACACATACTGAGACAAACATCGACTGCACTTGGAGGATCATCAACTTAGTGAAAGGTGCTCTTTGGTCTGCCTGAAACCTGTTGGTCTTCCAGTGCAAGGAGTTGACCTTGAATGTGGCAGACTGGCAAATTGCAGGATCCAGGAAAATGTGCTGAGGGATGCAGTAAAGCTTGGGGCACTTGCTGCCAAGGTACAGTGGGGAAAGACTACCGTCTAAGAGATTTTAGCCAAAGTACAATGAGAGACTGTTCAGTTATTGGACCTTCCCAGTGCCTCAAGTATATGTGAATAGAATCTTGCATTATGCTCTTTTTTAGAACTGTCATGAAAGCCAATTTCTAATGTTTGTTTGTTTGTCTTCCTTCCTTCCTTCCTATGCAAGGACTGTACAAAACCAAACTGCTTTAGTGATTATGTGCGTATATAAAAATTTTTTTATAAATAAAGTGTATTTTTGAAACTAAAAAAATCAATTTTAAGCTCTTCTCTGTCACAACAATGTGGGCAGCATCTGCCTCTTGGGTAAAGACAGATTGAAGTATTCATTTAATAACCCAGCTATGCCTCCTGTCTCCATGTATGAATCACCTTTTTGGTCCTCATTGCCCCAAATCCTTTTAACATTCTTGTACGATTGATGTACTTATAAAAACCTTAGGGATTTAGCTATTTGTTAGTCTTTTTTCATAATCCTTCTTTGCTTCTCTTATTTGCCTTTTCACATCACCTCTGAACCTTCTGTATTCAGCTTGGTTCTCAATTTTATTTTCTCCCTGCCACATGTTGTAAACACACCTCTTTCTTCAACTTACCTTCTCTCTACATTGTCATCTAGGGAGCTTTGGAGTTGTTTGTCCTACCTTTCCCTTTTGAGAGAATATATGTTGTGTGTAATCCATGTTATTTTGAAGGGATTCCTGTATTGCATCTCGTAGACAGTACACAGTGTCAGTGATGGAGGGAGTGAGTGTGGTGCCAATCAAGTGAGTTGTTTTGTCCTGGACAGTGTTAAGCTTCTTGAGTGTTATTGGATCTGCAGTCATCCAGGCAATGTTATTTTTATTCATTTGTGGGACCATGAGTATTGCTTGCTGGCCAGCATTTATTGTCTGTCCCAAGTTGCCCTTGAGATGTGGGGAGTATTCCATCATATTCCTAAATTGTACCTTGTGGATGGTGACAGGCTTTGTGAAGTTAGGGATGAATTATTGTCTGTGGGATTCACAGTCTATGACTGCTCTTATAGTCACTATATTTATATAACTGGTTCAGATCAATGTATGTTGATAGGGAAATTCAGTGATGGTAACACCATTGAATATCAAGGCACAATGGTTAGGTTCTCTCTTGATGGAGATGGTTATTGCCTGACATTTCTGTGGAATGATTGTAATTTTTAACATTTTTCCTTTCTCTTCTCTTTCTCTCTTGGCTGCATGTGTGACTGAATGAGTGTCACAAGCCATTGCCTGGGTTTTGAATCAGGAATAAACCCTTATTTAATCCTCGAGAATTTCCAGCGAGTCATTTTAAATTGGACTTCACAAACGGGATTTAGTGAAACACACCATCATCTAAGAAAAATGAGAAAATAGAATTATAAGTTACCCAAAACACATACAGGCGAGAGGGCAGTAAAAATAATTCAACGGTCCTTCTTGTCCTGACACCTACATGCATAAACTATGAGCTGAGAAGTAGATAGTCACATGATAAAACACTAATCCATCTCACTGAGCAGATGCACTTACTGGTTTTAGGCCCACTTCTATATTTGATCTATATAAAAAGCAAGTTTTCCCCAGTTTTGCAATCATATACCAAGGCTTTTTAATTATTTAGTCTTTCAGTGCATCACTGGAAAGGCCAGCAGATGATCTTAGTGGCTCTAGATCATTTCAGAGGGCAGTTAAAAGTGAACTACATTGTGGATCTGGCGTCACATGAAGGCCAGGCCTCTCATTTAGACATGGAGGACACTGAGGTCCCTTCCTACAGGATATTAGTGAACCGGATTGTTTTCTTTTCCAACAAAGATCATTTCATGAGCGTTATCCAAGAGAGTATCTCATCTAGAATTGAATTTAAATTCCACTAATTGTCATTTTGAACCCATGCCCCAAGAACATTAATCTATGTCTCTGGGTTATTGTTCCAGTGACATTACTGTGTCACCATCACCCCTGAAGGCATGACTCTGCTTTTGTGTCAGGAGGGGGGGGTAATATTTTGTACTTTTTGCAAATCCTTCTAGAATATTGCCCCACTCTATCTATACAACCTCCCCCAGTGGTATAAACATCCTGAAATCCTATCCTTTTCAGCTCAATATTAACCATTTGAGCTAGAGCACTGTGCATTAAGCTGCATTGGTCTCTAGCTCTGCAAGACCCTCCCTGAACTTTTCCTTCAATATTTATCTGAAAACTTCCTTGGCTTTTTAAAAATAATCAATTTTTTCAGATTTGGTGGACAATCAATTCAAACCTTCAACATAATTCATCTTTATTTTGATCAAATCAACTGACATAAGAAATCAAAAATTAAGATTACTGAAAGGAAATATAAAACAGTCTCCTCATTTGGATCCTCAAATCCAATCCGCCTACTCCAAGGAGATATAATGTGCTTTCATTTTGAAAGAATTTTTTTAAGAACCAAACCTTGTGCTTCATTTTGTGACAGATGCAATGTATTTGATTCTAAAACTCGAAACATTATTCATTAAGTGTAATAACGACATCATCATGCTCTCCCTTCCATAACATTTCGCCCTGAAAATCTAGCAGTCCATGCTTCCTGGCCCTCATCAAAATCCCAACGACTTTATCTGAGACAGTAACATATCTGTCAAACAGATTGCCAAAGGTAACCCTGGTTTTCCCATCCACTCCCAGTATCCCCATGGTCCTGATAATGAAGCACATCTCCTGCATTTCCTTGTACACGTGTTCCTGAGCTCGCTGGCCTCTCTCTGCCGTCTTGCTTCCCTCCTTTGGCTGTCCATAGCCCTGATCTCCCTTCTTCAATCGGAGGCTTCTGGCATAATCGTAGTCAAACTCATCACTGAAAGGGTTTGTCCTTTGCCTCTCAATGTGATCCTCGGCCCATCTCAGCCAGGCCTTCTTCAGGTCTTCCATCGTGCGCACTTGGGCATTTGGGACTGATCTCTTCCTTTTCCCTCTGTCAGCTGCATCATCCTTCTTTTTAGGTTCTTTCTCCTTCCTTTTCTCTCCTCCACTGCTCCTGTCTTCGCCAGTCACACTGCCTTTCTCTTCCTTCTCCCACTTCTCCCAAGTTTGTGAGATCTCCGATGCCTTCTTGTGACACAAACGCCTCCTCGTCGGTGACCTGTTGGCCAAAAATGGTTTTGGTGCCACATCTGGTTCTGTCTGATTGAAACGGTCAGTCATGAAACTCACCAGCTCATTACTCCCTGACTTGGATCTGTTGTTAACTGTTTTAGTGACTGGAATAGTTCTGATGCTCAGTTCCGTTCCTTGAGATCCACTCAGCTCCTTGCTAGAATTCACATTTCTGCCAGGCTGGGTGCTTTCGGGTTTAATTTGGACAACCTTTGCTGGCCTTTCCTGCTTGGTGATCCAGCTTCTGTTTTCCTTGACAGGGTCGTCATCTTTAAAACCTTCAGGGAGCCAGCCTTGAGGCTCTGATTTCTGTCTTAGCGAATGCTCATTTGCCCATTTCTGCCAGTTTTTGGCCAAACTGTTCACCAGGGAGACGCACCTGAATTTCTTGATGGCTTTACTGGCTGGTCTTGGAGACCTGGTTTCGGTATTCATTGTGGCGTGAGCAGCTCACAGAGCGAGGAAGTATGTGTTCAGCCTTGTTGAGCTTTAACTCAGCACTGGATGAGATTGATTTCAGCTGCTTTATATAGAATGTTGATTGGAAGGTATTTAAAGCATGAGCGGTATTTCAGTTTCAGGACAAGCTCCTGGCTCAGTCTGAGCCATGGAAATGTACCCATCACAGATTGGCTTTCACTCTGAGGACTTGGCTGTGCTCCAGTCTCTGCAAAGTTATGTCAAGCTACATTCTATATTAAAGTGACAGGTGGACAGACGCAGGATTAGTGCAGTCTATCTGATCCAACTAACTCAAGTCCAGCGGAGTCTCTCTCAAGACGAAAGCAATATTATTATCTGGGGCAAAACAATGCTGCAACAGTGGAAGGAAGAATACAGGGCTAATATGGTATGGCAACTTTGTGGTTATATTACCAGACCAGCAATCCTGAGCCTTAAACTAATGATCCAAATAATATGAGTTCATATGCCATGAGAATAAAGCTTTACAAGGATGTTGCTAGGGTTAGAGGATTTGAGCTATAGGGAGAGGCTGAACAGGCTGGGGCTGTTTTCCCTGGAGCGTCGGAGGCTGAGGGGTGACCTTATAGAGGTTTACAAAATTATGAGGGGCATGGATAGGGTAAGTAGACAAAGTCTTTTCCCTGGGGTAGGGGAGTCCAGATCTAGAGGGCATAGGTTTAGGGTGAGAGGGGAAAGATATAAAAGAGACCTAAGGGGCAACTTTTTCACACAGAGGGTGGTACGTGTATGGAATGAGCTGCCAGAGGAAGTGGTGGAGGCTGGTACAATTGTAACATTTAAGAGGCTTTTGGATGGGTATATGAATAGGAAGGGTTTGGAGGGATATGGGCCAAGTGCTGGCAGGTGGGACTAGATTGGGTTGGGATATCTGGTCAGCATGGATGGGTTGGACCGAAGGATTTGTTTCCATGCTGTACATCTCTATGACTCCAAGTGTCTATGAGGTTGTTGGATTGTCTTTTATAAGCTCATCTGGTTCATGAATGTATTTGGATCACTGTTCTCGCCCAGTTGATATGTGACTCCAGCCCAGATGAGTGTGGTTCACAAGTAACTACCCTCCAAATTCATCTGTAAAGCCTCAGAGTAATGATGAACAATTGTGCTAATTTGTTAAGTTTTCACTAAGATAAATAATTTAGCAAACTCAATTTATCAGAACTTAAAATGATTACAAAAGAACCATAAGTAAATGAGGGAAAATATTTCAATGGTAGAAGTGGCTTGGATTTGGATACACAGCCTGATGAGTTGTTGGCTACAGCTTTATAGCCTTCAGAAGGGAACTGGACAATACACAATGCAAGAAAAATTGCCATTGTATGGAGGTGAAAATGATACAGACTCAATGAGTAAATAGTCTCATTCTGTGTGATACAGCTCCAAGATTCTCATCAACAATGTGAATGAATATCCTAGAAGCCCATTTGGCTCCCAATGCACTTTCCCCTGTGCCTAAGAATTATATTTCAATTGATAAACACAGCAGGGAAGGACGTGATCCATTGACTTTGAAGCATTAATTTGGAGAGATGCTGTTGACCCTCTAGCTAATTGGTTTATGTCAGACATTTTTTAAGAGCTCTGACAAAAACAGAAATTACTGAAAAAACACAGCAGGTCTGGCAGCATCTATGGAGAGGAAGAAGAGTTAACATTTCAGATCCAGTGACCCTTCTTCAAAATTGATTGTAGCTAGGAAAAGTTTGGTATATATGCTAAAGATGGAGTCAGGGTAGGGGGAGGAGTAAACAATAGGTAGAGATGGAGCCCATGAGAGAGAAAAACAGTTGGGCAGACAAGGAATGGGAGAATAAATAGCAGCTAATGGTGATTATTAGTGGATGATATGGGTTGTTTGTGGCAGAAGCCCATGTGATGACAAGACCTGATGCGTGGAGGTTGGGGTAAGGACTGAGAGGAGGTGGTCAGATCCTAAAATTATTGAACTTGATATTGAGTCCAGAAGACTGCAGGGTTCCCAAACAGAAAATGAGACACTGTTCTTTCAGCTTTTGCTGAGTTTTGCTGGAGCTGCAGCAAGCCCGAGACAGAGATGTTGGCTAGGGAACACGATGGTGCATTGAAGTGGCAGGCAACTGAAAGCTTGGGGTCATTTTTAAAGATAGAACATAGGTGTTCTGCAAAGGGGTCACCCAGTCTGTGTTCCATCTCTCCAATTAGAGGAGACCACAATGTGAGCATAGAACACAGTAAACTAGATTGAGTAAGTGCAGGTAAACTGCTACTTCACCTGGAAGGTGTGTCTGGGGCCTTTGGGGACAAAGTAAATGGGCAGGTGTTATACCTTCTGTGATGGCATGGGAAGATGCTTTGGGGATGTGGGGAGGTGTTGGAAGTGGATCAAGGTATCCTGGAGGAAACAGTCCCTGTGGAAGGCTGACGAGAGGGGAGAGGAATATGTGTTTGGTGGTGGCATCTGGCCGAAGGTGGCGGAAAAGGTGGCTAATATGGATACTGTTGGGATGGTAATGGGAACAAGGGGGACCCTTTCACCTCTGAGGGGGTGAAGCCTGAAGTGCGGGAGATGGGTTGGACATGGTTGAGGGCCCTGTCAGCCACAGTGGTGTCAATGGGTTATAAAATCCAAGAGAAATAATTCAAATTATCCAGGCTCAATTCTCTCATCACAGGAGATGCCTGATCTGATAAACGTTTTCTACTTTGGAATCTTCTCGGGGATTTGAGCAACGTGGGCTATGGTGAGATGTGTGGCAGAATTAGACAGGAAACCTGGTAAGGATGTTCTTAACATTGGCACTGTCTTGCTCCACCTTTTCTGTTTTTTACACTGTAGCATGGAGAGTTTCTCACCAGGTGGCAGCAAATTGCCAATTAAGGGGAATTAATTTTTGTGAAATGCCTTGCTGGTGGCCCAATGCACCTTATAAATCAGCTTTCAAATCTTTCCAAACTCACTAAACAGGCTATTGATATGAAGGAAAAGTGACATGGAAACCAGGGGTGTAGCCAGATTCTGCCTGCTACTTGCTCCAAACAACCGGTGGTGGCATCCAGCTGGAGGTATCGGAAATAAGGACTAATCGTGTGGATGCTGCTGCGATGGTAGGTGAGAACAAGGGGACCCTTTCACTGTTGTGGGGCTGACATCCCAGGGCACACTCCATGAGCACCAGCCTCACACACTCCATTCCCATGGACACTGCATCCAATATATGCCAACCTCGAAGAACCCTCATGGCACACTCTCATGATCCACTTATAGCATGCCTCTACACCTCAGTGCGGGAGCTAAGGTTGTAATTGTAATTGTTACCATTGTAATGCTGAAGCAAGGAAACGATGTTCTCAGGGACACACACCCAGCTCATGGACTGGGCCATGCAGTATCTCTGGTCTCTTCACTCACTCTCACAATGTTCAATCTCTTGGAGCCTGCCTGGATGCTTACAGCACACTTGGCCAGCATGGTCTTGCCCTGCCTTTTTGCACTTTGCCTCCTCAGCCAGAGATACAAAGCTGATATAACTTCAATCTTGCCACGCCATTTACCTCAGCCACACGGAAAGGAAGCTTATCATGGTTGTTAGCAGTTCTCAGTCAAATCAAGGAGGATAAACTTCGCTCAGGGATCCGGGCACAATAAGTCAAGGGCAGCCTCTGGTACTAGTCCGGGGGTGAAAAATAGCCAGTCAGTGACTGAGAAAGTTACAGTCAGAATGCTGTTCAAACGAGGAGTGAGGTGCTGAACGTTGGGCAGACCACTAATCTTTCTTGAATCTTTTTTGCCTGATTGTGTGCTGTATTCCTCCTGGAATGAGAGAGAGGCAGGTATTAATGGAGCTGAAAGTAGGTGACACACCTGGTACTGTTGGTGCAGGTAGGGAGGATTCCCTACTGAGTGAGTAGGAAGCACAGAGGGCATGCAGGGTTAGCGGTGCCAGGAATTGGGATGGGTGACAACAAAAGTGAGAGTGATAAAACAAGACCCTCAGTGGGAGATGGGTATAGAAGCAGAGATAGAGTGAGTGGGACACTCTATCAGTGCACCACTCTGTCAGCAGAACCAGGATCTTGCCCACACGAAGAGTTGCTGATTTCCCCCATCTGCCACGTCTGTGGCAAATGTCAGGACACCATGTCAGGCAGCTCCAGATTGATGGTGTTTGTCCAGGTATTTACCAGGATCATGGTGTCATAAGTGAGTTCTAAAATAACCTGGCATAATGAGTTGTTCTGGGAAAAAGCACATGGTAAGATGTGACCAGAATCAGACATGAGAGTACTGTAGGTGCGGGGTAGGGAATTAATGAAACAGGTTTGGTAAGAAGCAGTAAGAAAACTCAGTAAGAAGGCCTCATGGTGAAAATCCTTAAAGAACCTCAATCCAACTTGAACTTAGCAAAAAAAATTTAAGATTCAGCTCCAAGACTTTTCTGTTTTCATATTATTTCCATGTTGCAGTTGGACTTGGGGAATGTTTCGGCATAGTGGTAATGCCATGGATTAGTAATCCCCAATGATCTGGGAACATGGGTTTGAATCCCATCATGGCTGATGGTGAAGTGTGAACTCTATCAGGAAATAATATTGAATTAAAAGCTAGTTCAATGGTGACCACGTAAACACTGTCAATTGTTCATTGGGAAGGAAATCTGACATCGTTAGTCAGCCTGTTGTGATTCTCACAGCAACGTGATTGGCTCTTACTGTTCTTTGAAATGGCCAACCAAGCCACCCAGGGGCAAATAGGGATCAGCAATGACTGCTATCCCAGCCAGTGACACCTACCTCCTGTGAACATATGCCTTTGGGAGGCAGGAAGGCTATGAGAAACTAATTGGTGCCTACTAGAGGAATAAAGCAGTTCTTTCAGAATAGACAGTGCTCATAGCAAATTGTGTTGACAGCATGTACAGGATCCTCAATGGAAATAGCTCTATGATGAGGCAATGAAGCATAATAGACAGGAAAGTTACTGCAGAGTGACCTGTGTGATATTTTTGTGTGGATGCAGTATGCGTGTAATCTCCTGTGCTATGTATCACTCATCCACAACAGAAGATTACAAGCACTGATGTTCCTGTGAGTCATGTACTTCATTTGTTCCACGTAAACGGTTTTGAACCTGTTGAAATCATGTCCAGAAATATAGCAGTGTCATGTCCAATCTTAAAGGGACCACATCTTCACCAAAATTTGCTGCCAGGATAGTAGCAGTTTAATGGGACTTGCCATTAATAACAAACAAATTGTCCAACATCTCGAAGTTAGAGAGAGTTACCCTGTGAATTACAGATCACCACAAATTTGAAGAAATTGCACTGCTTGCTATCAGCCTCACTGTGTGTTTGTGAAGTTGTTGGATTTTTAAAGATTATTCATGGGAAATGGGTATCAATGGCTGTTCATCCCTTGTTGCCTTGAGAAGGTGTTGGTTAGCTACCTTCTTGAATTGCTGTTGTCTGTTTGGTGTCAGTACACTCACAGTGCTGCTTGTGAGAGAGTTTCAGATTTTGACCCAGTGTCAAAGAAGGAACAGTGATATAATTTCAGGTAAGAACAGCAAGTAGCGTGGAGGGGAGCTTGCAGATAGTAGCATTCCTATGTATTTGCTGTCTTTGACCTTCTAGATGGGAGTGGTCATGGGTCTGTTTGAAAGAAGGGTCACTAGATCTGAAATGTTAACTCTGCTTTCTCTCAAAAGATGCTGGCAAATCTGTTGAATTTCTCCATTTTTGTTTCAGATTTCCAGCATTGACAGTTTTTTAGTCTCATTGTCATATTATGGGTTAGGAAGGTGCTGTCTAAGGAGCTTTGGTGAATTTCTGCATGTACCTTGTAGATAATACACGCTGTGTCAGTGGTGGCCTTGTGAATTGTGGACAGGCTTTGGGGAGTCAGGAGGTAAGTTGCTCACTGCAGAATTCCTAGCACCTGACCTGTTCTTGGAGCCACTACATTTATATAGTGAGTCCGGTTGAGTTTCTGGTCAATGTTAACCCTAAAGATATTGATAGTGGGGGTAACACCATTGAATGTCAAGGGGCAATTCTTAGATTGTCTCTTGCTGACAATGGTCATTTCCTGGCAGGCATGTGGCACAAATGTTACTTGTCACTTGTCAGCCAAGCTGGGATATTATTATTTATTATTCTGTCAAATATCATCATATTTGGATATTGACCATAGTATTTCATTATCAAAATGTTGTGGATGGTTGCTGAACATCGTGTAACCATTAATGAACACATTGGTTTCTGACCTTTCGGTCGAGGCAAGGACATTGATAAAGCAGCTGAAGACAGCTAGTCTAGGAAACTACCCTGAGGAACTCATGGAGCTGAGATGACTGATCTCCAACAATCACAACCATCTTCCTTTGCACTAGGTGTGACTTCAACCAGCAGAGCGACTTGCCTCAGATTCCTATTGGAAACATTGGAGCCAACTCCAGTTTTGCTTAGGATCCTAGATTCCATACTTGTCAAATGTGGTCTGAATGTGTACCTTTAAGAGAGAGTGAATGCTGTTTTACACTGAAAGCTTACAAGAACCTGTCATATGACTAGCTAGCAGTCCCAGAATGTTATGGAAAATTGAAAATATCTAACATTTGGCTGTGAAAATGGATATCTGAGTTGTTTTGACAACCATTTGAATCTAACTAATCAGTTTAAATTATGCCCCAGGATACTAAAACCTAATCAAGTTTGAATTTATTGTTTTTGCCAAACGTGAGCCAATGGTCTGATCCGATGTTTGGGCATAAAGAAGCAGACATTTTGAAAGTTAGACAGAGAGCAAACTGCCATCAAGAAAGACTGCCATTCAATCTTAACTCTATCAAAAGTACCTTTCTCATATGAAACATCTTTGCAGTAAAGACAGAAGATGACCCATGGAGATCTTCAGCTGAAAGAAGGAGCACGGTGGTTAGCACTGCTGTCTCACAGCGCCAGAGACCCGGGTTCAATTCCCCCCTCAGGCAATGGTCTGTGTGGAGTTTGCACATTCTCCCCGTGTCTGTGTGGGTTTCCTCTGGGTGCTCCAGTATCCTCGCACAATCCAAAAATGTACAGTATAGGTGAATTGGCCATGCTAAATTGCCCATAGTATTAGGTGTAGGGGAATGGGTCTGGGTGGGTGCTTTTCGGAGGGTTGGTGTGGACTTGTTGGGCCGAAGGGCCTGTTTCCACACTGTAAGTAATCTAATCTAATCTAATCTAAAAGGAGGACTCCTGAGGAGACAGCTACTATGTGATTTTGAAATTAAGTTGATGTAATTTTAATACAGGTTTTTATGAGAACAATATATTGTTACTGAGTTGGAGGCAGATAACAAGCATTTAAGGGAAAGGAGGTTTAGAGTTGTAAATAGTTGGTTAATGTTCACTTTTAGAGCAAAGGAATAAATTGATATTATTTTCTTTAAGTAGTGGAAGTTGGGAGTTCTCTGTCACTCATTTATTTTTGTAAATATATTTATTAGCAATTTTTTTTAACTTTACAAACATATAAAATTGTTGAAAAAAACGATCACAAATATCAGTATAATATAAAGAAAAAAAACACAAATTACAATACAACTACTATCTACTAACTACTAACCTACTCTATAATTCAAAGCAAACCCTAAGACTGTGCAAAGCAACACCAAAAAAAAGAAAAGCAAAAAAACCCAAAAAACTCCACAAAATACAAAACAGCTATGCTCGTCACAAGGCTCCCAAACAAAGGAACTGGAACATTGTATACATACCCATATTAACTCGGGAGACACCCTCCAGGGCCCAGGGCTTGACAAATCTAATCATCCTGGTTAAACAAATGCCCTAGTTAAGATAACTGATAAATCTATATCCAAATAACTCAAGTAGGGCTGTCATGTCTTATAAAATTGTCTGTTGTGTGGTGCACCATATTTGTGAAAAAGTCCAAAGGAATGTGCTCCATAATTCATTTCTGCTATCCCAGCAAGTTCAGAGGGTTCTCCTCACTCATACTTTAACAAATTATGAGGCGACGTGAGCTTTTCTGGGTGTTTGGATTAATATACAGAAGGGTTCACCGCTGTATTGTAACATAGACTTCTAACAATCACAACCATCTTCCTTTGCACCAGGTATGAATTCAACCAGTGGAGAGACTTCCCTCTGATTCCTATTGGAAACTTTAGAGCTGATTCCAATTTTACTTAGGATCCTAGATTCCATACTTGTCAAATGTGGTCCTAATGTCAAGCGTAGTTAGTCTTACCTCACTTTTGAATAGCTGAGTTCACATTCCCTGGCAGCCATGCTGAGATATGAACTCCTATTTCCAGACCTTCAGTCCAAGGCTCAGAATTACTAGCCCAGTAACATAACTACTGTGCTATCATCTAAGAGAAAGTGAGGACTGCAGATGCTGAAGATCAGAGTCAACCACACTCTTCGACTACAGTGCGATCATATCTGTAGTTCAAAAGAAATTCGTATATTTGTTTATTTCTTTTCTTGGAACGACTCAAAATATTTTCCAACTAATTAAGTCCTTTTCAAATGTGGCTACCAGTCACTATAAGAGTCACTATCTTTGAGATCGCTTCTGCACTGAAACAGAGAGTTCTGGCTCTCGACATTTATGCTAGTTTTCCAAGCTCAGCGTGGGCAGGATAGGGTTTAATTTTCCCAGTTATGGTCCTATCATGACATGGTCATGCAAATTACAAGATTGTTCCCTGATCCTCTGGTTTAGTCATGGCCAGACAGGAACACCCAGTACGTATGACACCCAATGAAAATCAGTAAGCTCTGACAGTAGACTCATTGAGTACATTCAAGGTAGAGGTGAGTAGATTTTCAGATACTAAGGAAAACATAGAAAATGCAGGAAGCTGGAGTTGGCATGGTTGATCAGCTCTGCTGGAGGACGACATGGCCTGCTTCAGCTCCTCATTCTTTTTGACTAATGTGAATATATTATCTACACCTTCTCAAACGATTGACGGGAATATTTAACAACCACCTAAATCTGGTAAAAGACATTTAGATCAGAACTGAAGCGTGTCATGGATGTCAAGACATTGGAGAGAGTGCAGGGAATCTTATCCAAAATCCAGTTCAGAGGAGAGACTGTGAATCCTGGGTTGTTCAGCTCAGTGCAGGGAAAGTTAAGGACAAATTTAATAGATGTTTTCAGAATTAATTTTATTTTTTGTAAAGTAGGGAGAAACTGCAGCAGGAGGGTTGGGAAGGAGAGGACAGAGATTTAAAGTAAATGGTTAAAAGGATCAGAGGTGAGGAGGAGGTGGAATGTTTTCATGTAGTGAATTGTGATTTGGAATGTGCTGCCTACAAAAGTGGTCAAAAGTAGATTCTAAAAGTAAACTTCCAAAGGATAGAGTACTAAAAAGGAAAAAAAAGTTACAGGTCTGTGGAAAAGTAGTGAGAAGAGTGGGACTAATTGGCTAATTAAAATCGGCCGTAATGGATTGGACAGCCAAGAGCTTTTGTGACACAGTGATAATTTCCTTATCTGTGGACCAGAGGTCTGTATTCAAGGTCAACTTGCCCTGTGTTATAACATGTCAGAACAAGTGTTTAAAAATCTTTTTAAAAATTTGTCAGCCATTTGTCAATCCAGTTGATTCAACCATCCATTGAATTCCACGGTATTGTCCCTCTCCCACATTAGAAAAGGTGCACCACAGAAAGAAGCCATTGGGCACTGCACTTATTAATATTAGCTGTTTGTTATTAAACAACACCACCCCTGAGTAAGGATCCACTGAGGGCGGGGAAAAAAGTGGGTTAAGTTGCTTTCGCTGGTTTAGAAAATAATATTCCCAAGGTGTGGCTGTCGCTGTCCAGGCCACCATTTCCTATTCATCCTGAGTTGCCCCTCAGGGAGATAGTGAGCAAACTTTCTGAACTTCTGCGATCTGTAAGGGACTTCCAACATTTTGATGATGGAGGAACTGTGATATATTTCCAAGTGAGGGTCATAAAGTTAAAATAATTCTTATCCAACATCTCAATGTCAGGCCAAGCTCCTCATAGCATTATTCTATTTATAGAAGGTTGTAAATTACTTTAATAAATTCTGATGAAGAAAGTACATACAGCATGACTTGTGACGTTATCTGGGAGGTCAAGTTTCACAGCCTGTGTAATTTTGCAGTAAATATCGATTGCATTTTCTTTAAAACTGTCCAGTTATAATGGTGGCAAGGCAACCAATGAATTAATTTTCCTCACACAGCTGCCACTGATATCATGAGGGAATTTCAGATTATTTCCATTTGGTGACATTTGAAAATTAGGGGCAGTGATTGACACTGGTCCTGGTTTTCCATGTTCCCACACTGGATGGAGTTGGGGTGGCAATTAAAGAAAGAAGGATTTGTGCATCAACAGTGCCTTTCACAACTTTGGGATCTTTTAAGCCAATGAAGAACTTTGAAGTGTAGTCGCTGTTATAATGTAGGGAACACCGTTGCCAACTTTCAAACAGTGATCACCCATGGCAGCAATGTGATGGTTGTTTTTGTTTATTTTTTATTTATTTGTGGGATGTGGGTGTCACTGACAAGGCCAGCATTTATTGCCCATTCATAATTATCCAGAGGGCATATAGTATTCAAAGGATCTTTGTGTCCACCTAAGGATCTTAGTACACCTCTATCTGAAAGACATAGGAGCATAAGAAATGGAAGTTGCAGTCCTGAAGAAGGGTTACATCCAAAATGTCGACTTCTCCACCTCCTAATGCAGCCTGGCTTGCTGTGTTCTTCCAGCCTCCTGCCTGTCTATTATATTGTCCCTTGAGTCTTTTCTGCCCATTCATGTGATTGTGAGTGATCCTTAATCTCATGTCCAGTTCCTTCCTCATCCCTTGATTCCAAAGATCTATTGATCTCAGTCTTGATTGTTCAAACTGACTGAACAGCTACAGCTATCCTGGTTAATGTATTTCAATGTGAATGAAGAAATGTCTCCTTATCTCAGGCACGTCATCCTAACATTGTACCTCTTGTTGCTGCATTCACTGACACTGTTGGAAATATAGCCCTTCCTGCGCTGAGAGGGTCAGCCCAAATTCTGTGCTAGGGTCTTTGGAGTAGAATTTGAATGTACAACCTCTGACTCAGAAAACAACAGTGCTACAGAAACTAAAAATGTGGAAAATTACTGCTCCATTCCCAATCTTGCTGCTAATTTGCATCTCCCAATATCAAACTGGACTGGAAAAAAAAGAGGAACAGCAGACACCCTTTTCAACACACAGATAGGTGCCCCATTGCAACTTTATCTGGAGTTCTAACTGGTGAGGGGAAAGCTGTCATTATCCTCATGAAGGCTGGTGTATTCCCTCAAGTCTTACAGTGAAAACTTGAATCTCCTTTGCATTGGGCCACACCTCTCCTACTGATCTTTAAAGGCACTCTTCCCTTAACAAGTTGATCCCGTCAGAGGTCTTCCCTACTAACTGTAGCTGGTCCTTGCCCCTATCATCCATCCCCTCACCACAGCACAGGTCCCTGATTGCAACCTTCTGCCATAGGATTCCTAACAGATTAAATATCTGGTAAGGCCATAGAAAAAGACAACAGCCCTAGGCAACCCCCCACAGTAACATATCCTGTCCAAATGTCAGGGTAAATCCAATCAGTGCAATTACTGCCCTATTAGCATTCATCAGCAAAATGATAGAAGGTGGCCTCGATGGAGCTGTCAAGCAGCACATACCTCAGCAGTAACCTGCTCACACATCCTCAGTTAGGGTTTTGCCAAGGTCACTCCCAATCTCATTACAGCCCTGGTCCAAACATGGATAAAAGATCCAAACTTGAGATGAGGTGACAGGGTCTGCCCTCTACATCAAGGCAGCATATGACTGAGTGATGCAACAACTGGAGCCATTGGGGATCAGGAGAAAGCTTTCCACTGTTATCTGGCAGGGAGGAGGATGGTGGTCACTGTTAGAATCGGACAACTCAGTTCCAGCATATCAATATCTCCCTTCCCTTTTTCTAATTATGTTAACAAATACATTGCAAATTAGTATTATAGACAAAACATTATCATATGAATATAAAACAATACAGGACAGGAATAGGCTCTTTGACCCATCATATCTATGCCAATCATGATGCCATTCCAAACTGATCCCATCTGCCTGCACATGCTCTGTATCCCTTTATTCTGCCTATGCATGGGTCTATCTAAATGCCTCTTAAACATTGCTATCATATCTGCTTCTAACACCTCTCCTGGCACTGCGTTCTAGGGACCTACTACCCTCTGAAACAAAACTTGTCTCTCACATCTCCCTTAAACTTTCCCCTCTCTCCTTAAACCTCTGGCCTCTAGTATTTGACATTTCCACCCTGGGAATAATGCCTCGATTACTCACCCTATCCATGCGGCTCATAATTTCATATCCTTCTATCAAGTCACCCCTCAGCCTTTGACGCTCTAGCGAAAAAGATCCAAGTTTGACCAGCCTCTCCTGATAGCTAATACACTCTGAGCCAGAGAAAATCTTGGTAAATCTGCTTTTCATCCCCTCCAAAGCTTCCACATCCTTCCTATAGTGTGGCAATCAGAACCGCACACAATCCTCCAAATGTGACCTAACCAAAGATTTATATAGCCGCAACTTGACTTGCCAACGTTTATGCTCAATGGCCCGACTGATGAAGGCAAGGATGCCACCTTAATCATTTATGCTGCCACTTTCAGGGAGATATGGACTTGCACCCCAAGATCCCAATCTATGTTAATGCTGCTAAGGGTCTGACCACTTACTGTATATTTCCCTCTCTTAATTGACCACCCAAAATGCATCACCTCACACTTGTCCAGATTAATCTCCACCTGCCATTTCTCTGCCCAACTTCCCAGCTGATCTATATCCTGCTGCATCCTTTAATAACCTTCCTCTTATCCACAACTCCGCTAATTTTTATGCTGCCTATAAATTTACTAACAAGATTACCTACGCTTTCATCCATATCATTTTTATATATATTACAAACAATACAGGTCCCAACATTAATGCTTGCCAAACACGACCGGTTACAGACCTCCAGTCAGAAAGACACCTCTCCACAAATACCTTCTAGCTTCAATGAACAAGACAATTTTATATACAGCTTGTCAACTTACCATGGATCCCATGTGACTTAATCTTCAGGACCAGCCTTCCATAAGGAAACCTTGTCAAATGCTTTAGACAACACCCTCTGCCCTACCATCAATCATCTTTGTTACTTCCTCAAAAAACTCATGCTTATGAGACCTCCTGTGAATAACATCATGCTGACTGTCCCTAATTAGTCCATTCTTCTCCAAATGCAAGTAAATCCTGTGTCTAAAAAAATCTTCTCCAGTAATTTCCCTACCATTGATGTAATGCTTGCAGGCCTTTAATTTCCTGGATTATCCCTGTTGACCGACTTAAACAAACGAACAACATTGGCTATTTGCAGTGCTCTGGAGCCTTGGTTGTGGCTAAATAGGATACAAAGATCTCTGTCAAGACCCCAGTAATCTCCCCCCTTGCCTCCATCAGTATCCTGGAATAGATCCCATCAGGCCCTGGAGACTTATCTACTTTAATGTTTTTCAGGACACCAACATTTTCTCCTGTATTATTAAGCTCAAAGCACCTAACAGGTTCTTTAAGGTCTGTCCAAATAATTACAAGAAGACATGTGCATTTGATATGAAGCAGATTCATTCACCTAATCTACTTAATAAATATTAGAGACATATGCAAACAAATGAGTGAATCTATTAGCTTAAACTACACAGTATACATATATACACTGACAAGTTAGTCACATACTAGCTTCTGACCATCAGGGATGTTGATAATAGTGGCACTTGGAACTCTATCTCAGGTTCCATGGCACCGGTCTCATGAACCTCAGCCCAATGGTGTAAAGTCCGAAGAGTATGTCAAAAAGTCCCCGATATTAATACTATTCTTAATCTAAGATTATGTGCTGAATCTCCATTCGATAATGCTTGCAGTACTTTTCCAGACATCCCACTGTGCAGAAAGTAAGTTGAAAACATCTCCAGGTAGCTCTATGTTAACTAAAAACATGGTTTCCACAGACAATCATGATTATACAACTACCTCCCATGTACAAGGATCTCAGTGAGTCCCTCTCTCACTGCACCCCCCAGGTCATCTCCTCTGCCCTGAAGCTCTTCAGCCATGTCCTGAGACAAACTCACTACTATAGCCACATCTGTTTCCTCTCCAATACCAAACAACCCAAATGGCCTTCTTCTTCAAAGACCGCAATTTCCCCTCCGATGTGGTCGACGACGCTCTCCACCGCATCTCCTCCACTTCCCGCACCTCCGCCCTTGAACCCCGCCCCTCCAATCACCACCAGGACAGAACCCCATTGGTCCTCACCTTCCACCCCACCAACCTCCGGATACAGCGTATCATCCTCCGTCATTTCTGCCACCTCCAAACAGACCCCACCACCAGGGATATATTTCCCTCCCCACCCCTATCAGCGTTCTGGAGAGATGACTCCCTCCGTGATTCCCTCGTCAGGTCCACACCCCCCACCAACCCAACCTCCAATCCCGGCACCTTCCCCTGCAACCGCAAGAAGTGCAAAACTTGCGCCCATACCTCCCTCCAAGGTCCCAGTGGATCCTTCTATATCCGTCGCAAATTCACCTGCACCTCCATACACATCATTTACTGTATCCACTGCACCCGATGTGGTCTCCTCTACATTGGGGAGACAGGCCACCTACTTGCGGAATGTTTCAAGGAGCACCTCTGGGACACCCGCACTAACCAACCCAACCGCCCCGTGGCTGAACACTTTAACTCCCCCTCCCACTCTGCCAAGGACATGCAGGTCCTTGGCCTCCTCCATCGCCAGACCCTGGCCACACGACGCCTGGAGGAAGAGCGCCTCATCTTCTGCGTAGGAACCCTCCAACCACACGGGATGATTGTAGATTTCTCCAGCTTCCTCATTTCCCCTTCCCCCACCTTATCTCAGTTCCAACCCTCGGATTCAGCAACGCCCTCTTGACCTGCAATCTTCTTCCTGACCTCTCCGCCCCCACCCCCTCTCCGGCCTATCACCCTCATCTCCTTCCACCTATTGCATTCCCAACGCCCCTCCCCCCTACCTTTTATCTCAGCCCACTTGGCACACCAGCCTCTTTCCTGAAGAAGGGTTTAATACCTGAAACGTCGATTCTCCTGCTCCTCGGATGCTGCCTGGCCTGCTGTGTTTTTCCAACACCACATTTTTCAACTCTACCTCCCAGCTACAACAAGTATATATTTTTTTCTGACTAGGCCTATTTTCATGTATTTTTCCACTTTGCTTCAATTGTTCATTGCCATGAGCAATTAAAGTTAACAATTAACCCTTAATGGTCTGGGTGAAGACATCAATTTTAAGCCCAACACTACACCTCCTTCTTAATATCCACATGCCCCAAAAAATCAACATGCTACTTCCTAACTTTACCATCACCCATGTCCTTCTCCTTGGTGAATACTGATGAGAAGTTTGAATTATTTCCCTTTGTCTCACTTTCTCCTTTTTAAAGTGCCTTTTTTTTTGTTTATTTCCTCCAAAGTTCCAAAACAATGCAACAGCTTAGAAAACAATAATTACTGCTCTTAGAATTCAAGAAATCAGCTCCTGCACTGAAAACACTTCAAAAAAAGAGCAGCTCTAACAGCCACAAATTTTTCCTATCCTCGATCTTGGATTAATGGTAAAGTCCTGGGGATTATTGCTGAATAAAGAGACCTTGGAGTACAGGTTCGTAGTTCCTTGACAGTGGAGTCTCAGGTAGATAGGATAGTGAAGAAGGCGTTTGGTACGCCTGTCTTAATTTGTCAGTGCATTGAGTACAGGAGTTGGGAGGTCATGTTGTGGCTGTACAGGACATTGGTTAGGCCACGTTTAGAATACCGTATGTAATTCTGGTCTCCTTACTCATGAAAGAATGTTGTGAAATTTGGAAGGATTCAGAAAAGATTTACAAGGATGTTGCCAGGGTTGGAGGGTTTGAGCTATAGGGAAAGGCTGAATAGGCTGGGGCTATTTTCTCTGGAGCATTGGAGGCTAAGGGGTGACCTTATAGAGGTTTATAAAATCATGAGGGGCATGGACAGGATAAATAGACCTTGGGGTGGGGGGAGTCCAAAACTAGATGACATAAGTTTACGATGAGAAGGGAAAAATTTAAAAGGGACCTAAGAGGCAACTTTTCACGCAGAGGGTACTGCGCGTATGGAATGAGCTGCCAGAGGAAGTGGTGGAGTTTGGTACAACTACAACATTTAAAAGGCATCTGGATAGGTATATGAATAGGAGGGATTTAGAAGGAAATGGCCAAATGCTGGCAAATAGGACTAGATTTATCCAAGATAGCTGGTCAGCATGAACGAGTTAGACCAAAGGGTCTATTTACTTCTAATACTCTAACTACTCATTAAGCACCTCACCTATTTGTACTAGTCCCACACATAAATTCTCTCCCTTCTCCTTGAGTAGACCTGCCCTTTCACTAGCGACTCTATTGCTCCTAATATACATACAAAATGCCTTGGGAATCTCCTGAATTCTATTGCCAGGAATATTTTATGCCCCCTTTATGCCCTCATCATTCCGTATTTAAGTTCTTCTCTGCTTCCTTTATACTCCTCAAGCACCTTGTTTGATTTCAGTGTCTTAAACTTTACAAATACTTTTTTTCCCCTAAACTTTCAATATCTCTTATCATCTGGGATTCCCAAATGTTGCCATTCTTATCTGTCACCCCCCAGGAACATGTTGGTCCTGAACTCTGACCAACTGGCCTTTAAAAGACTCCCACATGTCAGATGTGGATTTAACCTCAAGCAGCTGCCCCTAATCTGACTTCTCCAGTTCCTGCCTAATACTGTTATAATTTGCTGTCCCCTCGTTTAGCAGTTTCACACAAGGACCAATCTTATCCTTATCCATAACTCTCTTACAATTTATGGAATTACGATCACTGTTCCCAAAATGCTCCTCTGCTAAACTACAATCACCTGGACAGGATCATTCCCCAATACAATGTCTAGCATGGTCCTTCCCTAGTTAGACTATCTACATATTGATTCCAGAAATCCTCCTGGATGCACCTAACAAATTCTGCCCCATCTAATCCCCTGGCACTAAGGGAGTCCAAGTCAATGTTGGGGGAAGTTAAAATCACCCACTACAACAACTGTGTTGTTTTATATCTTGCCATGATCTATTACAAATCTATTCCTCCATCTCCGGCTGGCTATTGGGAGGTGTGTCGTATGGACTAGAATGGTGCTGGAAAAGCACAGCAGGTCAGGCAGCATCCGAGGAGCAGGAAAATCAACGTTTTGGGCAAAGGCCCTTCATCAGGAATGAAGCTTTTGCCCGAAACATCGATTTTCCTGCTCCTCGGATGCTGCCTGACCTGCTGTGCATTTCCAGTACTATTCTAATCGTGACTCTAATCTCCAGCATCTGCAGTACCCACTTCCACCCAGGTGTGTAGTATAACTCTACCATAGCAAATGCACCTTCCTTATTCCTAAATTCTCCCTACATGGCACGCTGGATCAGCCCTCCAAGATGTCCTCATGTAATACAGCTGTGACATTCCCCTGAGTCAGTGACGGATCTCCCTCACTCCTTTCACATGCCTCTATATCACACCTGAAACATCAAAAACCTGGAACTTGGAGCTGCCAGTCCTGCCTTTCTCTCAGTCAAGTTTCTCTAATAGCTACAACATTGTAGATCCACGCAGGCTCTAAGCTCATTGTCCTTACCTGTTATACTCCTTGCATTAAAATAATTGAACTTCAGATCTCCAGTCCAGCTGGGTTCATTAACAAGGCCCTGTCAGTTCTTCCAATTAGATTTACTTGATTTAACCTCTACCTTCTCCTCAATCACTCTTCATACTGACCTACTGCTCTGGTTCCTGCTTCCCCTGTACACTAGTTTAAACCCTCCCGAGTGGCAGTAGCCAACCTCCCTGTCAGATTATTGGTGCTCTTCCAGTTTAGGTGTGATTTGTCCTTCTTGTACAGGTCACACCTGCCCTGGAAGAGATCCTGATGATCTAGATATCTGAAACCCTCCCTCCTACACCAGCTCCTTTCCCATGTATTCAACTGTATTATCTTCCTATTTCTGGTCTCACTAGCACGTGGCACAGAGAATTATCCCAAGATTCCAACCCCAGAGGTCTTGCTTTTCCACTTCCTATCTTAGTCCCTGAACTCATTTAGCAGGATCTTATCTCTCTTCCTGTTTGTGTTGCTGGTGCCAATATGGACCATGACCTCTGACTGGTAACCCTCTCTTTTCAGAATGTCATGTGCTCGCTTGGAGACATCCTTGACCTTGGCACCAGGAAGGCAACACATCTTCCTGGAGTCTCACTCAGAAATGTCTATCTGTCCCCCGACTGTAGGGTGCCCTATCATTACTGCTTGCCTAAGCTTCGACCCTCCCTGCTGTACAACAGTACCAGTTGTGGTGCTACAGCATGTCTGTTTGAGACAGAAATGGCACCAGGGGACTCCTGCACTGCCTGCCTACATCTATTAGGCTTCCTGATGGTCACCCATCTGTCTGAGTGGCCCTGACTGGTGGTGTGACCAGCTCACTAAACACGCTGTCCACATTATTCTCAGCCTCATGGACGCTCTATCGTGAGTCGATCCGTATCTCCAGGTGCTCAATGTGGCAAATCAGGAGCTGCAACTGACCATACCTCCTGCATATATAGTCACCATGGAGACTGGATGTGTCCCTGATTTCCCACGTTCTACATCTGCTGCTAACCTGCGTTTCTGGAATTTTCAATCAATTTGACCATCCTGCTAATGTGAAGCCAGATTTTTGCTGACTATGGGGCTTTGAGGTGGAGTTAAAATTCAACAGGCATAGTCCCATTGAAGCAAACAGAAACAGAAACTATTGGAGAAACTCAACAGGTCCAGCAGCATCTGTGGAGAGAGAAACCAAGTTAATGTTGCATTTGTAGTAACTCTTCTTGGGATGCTCAACAGTTCAGCATTGAAGGAAGATCTGCAGCAGATCACCACTCTTATTTACATTCAAGGACTTGTTTTATTGCAAAAAGAGATAAGATTATACCACCCGAGCACATTGCCTGATTGAATTTTTTTTTAAATTTACTTGTGGGATGTGGGCATCCTTGGCTGGACCAGCATTAATTGCACATCCCTATACTTTTGAGAAGGTGGTGGTGAGCTGTCTTCTTAAACCACTGCAGTGCATGTGCTCTAGGTAGACTCATAATGCCCTAAGGGAAGGAGTTCCAGAAACCTGACCCAGTGACAGTGAAGGAACAGTGATCTATTTCCAAGTCAGGATAAATGGCTTGGGCGGAACTAGTGGGGTGTGGTGTTCCCATGTATCTGCTGCCCTCGTCCTTGTTCTGGAGAAGGGGCACTGAACCTGAATCACTAATTCCACCTCCTCCTGCCAGACCTGCTGAATTCTCCCAGCAGTTTCTGTTTTTGTTTGTGATTTCCAGCCTCCACATTTCTTTGGGTTTCTTTTTCCTCTTTTACAAATCGCTTTAAATCTATGTCCTTTTGTTCTTGAACGTTTTATGTTTGGGAAGGATTTCTCATGGTCTACCCTGTCCAGACTGCTCATAGCCATCTATTCTCCAAGGAAAACAGTATCATGACTTTGTCATTTCAGACTATCAAGAACTACCACCAGGCCATGAACTGGTCAGAGACTCCAACATTCAAGAGTAGCAAGAACCCAATGAAGAAGAGAATTAGTTAGTTAACTGATTAATTAATTAATTAGTCAATCTCATGCCGTCAACCTCCAGTTCCCACGCCACTGGGGATACTTTAGACGGTGACATAGAGGTAGGATCTATAGGTGGTGAGCAACTGGGCATGAGGAGTCTGTAGCTAGGGCAGGGGTAAAGGGTAGCCCAGATGTCAGTCAGTTCTCAGCTGGTGAAGTCATATACAGGTTCTTCTGCTGTGGGCATGTTTAAGTGGCATGCAGGAAAATGCTGACGGACAAGCACAAAGAAACGTCTAGTGCCTTGGCAGGCCTGCCAGACAGGCTCATGTCACTGTCAAGGAGTATGAAGGAATCTGGCTCCAAGTTGGCACATGGTTCCATACTGGCACCTGGAGCGCAGAACCTGCAGGTGTCACGGGAACTGAATTTTAGGATCTAACCATTGTCACACAGCTGATACATGCTCTACACCTGCCCTGTCCCAGAAGTCTTTACTTCAATAAGAGAAACTGTATGAACATCAGAATGAATGTGAGAGCAGGGGAAGGGTGACTGACTCTTCAGAACAGTGATAGGGTTCCCCTTGATCTTACCTACCATTCCACCAGCATCCACATCCAGAAGATCATCAGCTGTCATTTCTGGCATCTCCAGTGAGATGCCACCACCAGAAACATATTCCCCTCCCCTCCCTTGTCTGCCTTCAGCAGGAGACATTCCCTTCGGGACAACCTGGTCCACTCTTTCTTCATTCCCAACATCTCGCCACATTCCAACGGCACCTTCCCATGCAATCGCCAAAGGTGTAACACCTGCTCACTTCCCTCCTCCCTCCTCCCTCCTCAGTATCCAAAGGCCAAAACGTACCTCCCAGGTGAAGTAGCACTTTACCTGCACTTCACACAATCTAATCTACTGCATTTACTGTTCACAATGTGGTCTCTGTTGCATTGAGAAAACGAAGCATAGATTGGGTGACTGCTTTGCAGAACATCTATGTTCTGCCCGCATAAGAGACCCTGAGCTTCCCATTAACCTATCACTTTAACACCCCACCCTGTTCCCCAGCCAACATCTCTGTTTCAGGTTTGTTCTGTGCTCAAGCGAAGCTCAGCACAACCTGGAAGAACAGCACCTCATTTTCCACTCAGGATCCTGTAGCCCCCCGGACTCAATATTAAGTTCACTAACTTTAGGTGGACCCTGTAGCCCTCCAGACTCAATATCGAGTTCAGTAACTTTAGGGCCTGGACTCTGCCACATCCTAGCCCTACCCTCACACACCAGGCCTTGTTATTTCACAGTCTGCCATTACACACTACCTGTTGTTTGCCATTAACAGTCTCCATTAACAGATATTCACCCTCCCAGCCAGATCATTATCCAATCCCTTGTCTGTCCAACTGTCCTTCTCTCTCTCTAACCCCACCACCCTATCTTCTGCATATAAACCAACATTCAGTGTCATCGGTTCACTCAGTTTCTATGATGTTTTGTTATTGTTTACCATGAGATTTGATGTGTCCTATATTGCATCACTAATTCTCTGGTGTTCAGTGATTGTTCTGTGTTGTAATCTTTTGTGAACATGAATAACAATATAGATATATAAACCAACATTTTCCTCGCAACCATCAGTTCTGAGGAAGGATCACTGGATCCAAAATGTTAACTTTGATTTCTCTCCACAGGTGCTGCCAGAACAGCTGAGCTTTTCCAGCAACTTCTGTTTTATCTTCTGATTTACAGCATCCGCAGTTCTTTCATTTTAACTGAGTGATTATGTTGTGAGGATGTAGTCATTTAAAGGGATAACATCACAATGATGTTATCTCTGACAATGTATCTTCAAGTTACAGCTTATGTGCATGTTTACTTACAAGACACCCTTCCTGCCAAAGATCTGCACTTTATAAATAAAAGACAAGCCTTGGCTGCTGATGGACGTCTACATCATCGTAAGTTCAGAGTAAGATACTTGTATCATGTAACTACAGTTAAATGTATTGGACAGTGTGTTTCAATGTGTTTCATGGAGGGTTTCTCTCCACAAGGCCTAATGAGGTCTCTTGCCATATCTCACCAAACCTGCCTCATTAACTATTACCATGTCTGTATAGTGACCCTCTTGCCTGATTCTAGCCCCACTTTACCACTCACCGTTCCGTGATCAACTTGTCCCCAGCTGCCCTCCTCAGTTATTGGCAATCGGTCCGAAGGTGTCAGAGCAGGGGAAGGTGGTACCATGATTCTCCAACAGGGACTGGTCCAGAGGAGGGCCATCCATTTCTGGGAGGGCTAGCAGCAAGGGACCATGCCACACACCCTGGCTTCTGGTCCAAGGTGGCCACCAAGGTCACTGCCATTTTCATGGTGTGCAGGAATAGCCAGGAATGTCACCAGAAGGTGAATAACCATCTCTGGTCTGCTAAGGTGAGAGCCCTCTTCTCTCTGCCATTTCACATTTCAATCTGCTACTGCACACAACTCCCACTCTCAGTACTTGCTGCACTATTTCCTCTCACCAAAACATTCCCCCCAACCTCAGCCCTGCCCCTCCCTTAAGCATTGACTCTGTGCTGTCCTTACTCACTCACTTGGGCACCTGACAGCCTTTGACCACCTCAGCACCATTCATCCAACCCATTTATATGAGCCTAGACTGTTTCAAGATGGCAGCAGAGTAGGACGCTCCTTCTAGAGCTCCTCTGCTCCACCCATTCTTTTTCTTTTTCTCTTTTCTTGTGTTTTTTTAAAAAAATTAACTTTTAAAACTTACTCAGAGGGGACTGGAGGCAGTCCAGAGGCTGGTGTAGGGTGGTGAGTCCCAGACTGGAGGCTGGTGTTGGGAGGCGAGTCCCAGATTGGAGGCTGGTGTAGGGAGGTGAGTCCCAGATTGGAGGCTGGTGTAGGGAGGTGAGTCCTGGATTGGAGGCTGGTGTAGGGAGGTGAGTCCTGGATTGGAGGCTGGTGTCGGGAGGTGAATCCCATCTGTGAGGAAATGCCAGTCTGTGAGCTGGGTGCTGGGCCCTGTCTGTGAGCTGGGTGTTGGGCCCAGTCTGTGAGCTGGGTGCTGGGCCCAGTCTGTGAGCTGGGTGCAGGCTCACTCTGTGAGCTGGGTGCTGGGCCCTGTCTGTGAGCTGGGTGTTGGGCCCAGTCTGTGAGCTGGGTGCTGGGCCCAGTCTGTGAGCTGGGTGCTAGACCCAGTGTGTGAGCTGGGTGTTGGGCCCAGTCTGTGAGCTGGGTGCTGGGCCCAGTCTGTGAGCTGGGTGCTGGGCCCAGTCTGTGAGCTGGGTGCTGTGCCCAGTCTGTGAGCTGGGTGCTAGACCCAGTCTGTGAGCTGGGTGCTAGACCCAGTGTGTGAGCTGGATGCTGGGCCCAGTCTGTGAGCTGGGTGCTGGGCCCAGTCTGTGAGCTGGGTGCTGGGCCCAGTCTGTGAGCTGGGTGCTGGGCCTATTCTGTGAGCTGGGTGCTGTGCCCAGTCAGTGAGCTGGGTGCTGTGCCCAGTCAGTGAGCTGGGTGCTGGGCCCAGTCCGTGAGCTGGGTGCTGGGCCCAGTCCGTGAGCTGGGTGCTGGGCCCAGTCTGTGAGCTGGGTGCTGGGCCCAGTCTGTGAGCTGGGTGCTGGGCCCAGTCTGTGAGCTGGGAGTTGGGCCCAGTCTGTGAGCTGGGTGCTGGGTCCAGTCTGTGAGCAGGGTGCTAGGCCCAGTCTGTGAGCTGGGTGCTGGGCCCAGTCTGTGAGCTGGGTACCTGGGCCTGTGTGCACAGTGTCTTTGCCTGTTGCTGATGTGCCCTACTATGCAGCTCTGTGCTCCCTAAGCATCCTGCACGTGTGTTGCAGAGGAGCCACGAGGATCCTGAGAGGTTGGCAAATGTCAGCCTCTGAGGGGAGTGTGCAGCTGGTGCCCAAGATGCTATTTGATGCTGAGGAACATGGAGAATGTTCACAGGCAGTGGTAAGATGAAATTGGGAAGATGAAATTGCAAAATACCCGCTATGTCGGGATTTTCTTGGTGTCTTGTTTGCTCGCAGCTGGTGGTAGGACAGGGTACTGCACCTTATTAAGGACAGCTGTGCAATTAGTAGAATCATAGAATCCCTACGGTGTGAAAAGAGGCTATTCAACTCATTGAGTCTGCACTGACCCACTGAATATCATCCTATGGCCCCACTCCACCCCATCCCCATAGCCCTACATTTCCCATGGCCAATTCACCTAACCTGCACATCTTTGGACTGTGGGATGCAACTGGAGCACCCGGAAGGAACCAACACAGACAGACACTTGAGGTTGAGAACTGAATCCAGGTCCCTGGTGCTGCAGGGCAGTAATGCTAACCACTGAGTCACTGTGTCCCTCCCGTTTATTAATGTCATTAACAATCCCCTTTAATCAGCAACTGTCCACTTCCAAGGAGGAATCTTGCCTCAACGCCTGGGATCTCGTTATAAGATGCAGCTCATTGCTCCCAACGTCGAGATAGGACTTACTGGGCTTCTCTCGCGATTTTGTCACATTTCTAACCAAAGCCTATACATCATATCCCTGTGAAACTCCACTCACTGTCTCTGTGAGGCTTCAGGCCCTGCGCAGGCTGGATAACTCAGGCCCAGTGTTCAAGGCCCAGTGACCACTCTCTCCCTGAGGTGGAGCTCTGCCATGGGGGAGGATAGTTACTGTCCTTTCCTCCTTTTGGACTGGGCTTTGATCCTCACTCATACAGAAGTGGCTGTATGCTGCATGCATGACATATTTTATCAAACTTGTGTCAACTTCTTTACTGCAACAAGTGTTTGGGATGTGGACTTCCCACTAGTGTACTGCAGGCCTTCAAAAGGGAATTGTATAATAATCCGAACAGAAAGGAGATGGAGGTGTTATGTGGAAAAGGCTGGAGTGATGGGATTAAATGATTTACTCTGGCAGGGAGCTGGCATGGATATGGAGGGTTGAATGGCCTTCTGCACTGTAGCAGTCTATGATGCTATAACTCAAATGCACAGCAGCAAAATCTGCCAATTACTCTATACCAACAGAGGAGTGACGCTCCGAAAGCTAGTGTGCTTCCAATTAAACCTGTCGGGTGATAACCTGGTGTTATGTGATTTTTAAATTAACAGCATGTGAATACTTGCACAGGAATATTTTCCCAGTGAAATTAGACCTTGCAGGCTGCTCTTTACCCTCTGAGATTCCACAATAAGCTCTTCCCCTTCACTCATCCCCTCCCCCGAACCTAGCCGTGGTGTCTCCTGCAAGATCAAGTCAGGCTTTGAGTCGAGAGGAGTTTATTTATAACCTGCTGCTGAGATATAAGTTATTTGCACAAGGTGATTTAACAGGTGCTCAGGGGTCGAGGTCAAATAAAAATGAACGTCTATTTCAACCCAGCTTTTGCATTAGGGTTGCTTCACAAAAAAATAAATTTTCAAGAGCAGTTCACAGGAATAACAGACCGATAGAGAGCAGGATGTTGTTGTCAAGTAATTGACCCCTCCTTCAGAACCCACTGGCTCCTTTCTGTCTGTTTGTTGTCTCTGTGCCAGGTAAAAGCAACATAAAGTCACAACGTGCTCCAGTAAACACCATTTTTATAAAATCAGCCATCTCTTTGCACAGTCGCCTTGGTTCAAAACAGTAACTTTTTACTTCAGTTCAGTCTCAAAATAAAGGGAATGATGACATGGTCTTTATTCCCTGATTTGTACCCTGAACCCAGTAACTTTTTCCACTTTGAGGATTTTTCCAATCCCTTTCTAAACTTACCCTCTTAAACAGGGCTGTCACATTAGCCATTTTCCTGTCCTCTGGGATCCTCCCTGGCTTAAATGATTCTTGAAAGACCACTATCAATGCCACCACAATCTTCACAGCTATCTTTGGAACTTTGGGGTGTGGTCCATCCGTTCCAGTTGATTTATCCACCTTCAGACCTTTCAGCTTCCCCAGTACCTTCTCCTCAGTGGTGGCCACTACAGTCACTTCTGCCCCTGACTCTCTTGAAGTTCTGGTATACTGCTGGCATCTTCCTTTGTGAAAACCGATGCAAACTACCTACTCAGTTCCTCCGCTGTTTCTTTGTTCCTCATTACTACTTCTCCAGCCTCATTTTCCAGTGATCCAATGTCAACTCTTGCCTCTCTCTTATAGAGTCATAGAGATGTACATATCTAAATAAAACTCTTAAAGTCTTCTTTTATATTACCAGCTGGCTTGCTCTTACATTTCATCTTCTCCCCTCTCTTATTGCTTATTTTGTTATCTTCTGCTGATTTTTAAAAACTTCCTAATCCTCTGGCTTCCTATTAATTGTCACCAGTTTGGATGTTTTCTCCTTTGTTTTTATGCTATCCCTGACTTCCCTTGTCAGCCATGCTGGCTTCATTCTCCCCTAAGAATGCTTCTTCCTTCCTTGCAATGAATTTCTCCCGAATTACTCCCAGAGACCCCCACTATTGCTGTTCCTCCATCTTCCCTGCTATGGTCCCCTTCTAATAAACTCTGGCCAGCCCCTCCCTCATGTCTTTGTAGTTTCCTTTATTCAATTGTACCACCATTACATCTGATTCCAGCTTCTCCCTCTCAAACTGCAGGATGAATTTTTTCACATTATGATCATTGCCCCCGGGGGTTCCTTCACCCGATTTGATTTAATTTGATTTGATGTATTGCTGTCCTATGTCCCTAAGTACAGTGAAAAGTTTAGTTTTGCAAGCAGTATAGGTAGATCATAACAAACAAGGACATACAGATCATAGGGTACTTAGAGTGAGGCACACAAGGTTATGGTTGCACGGGTGTTACGCAAAAGCAGGATTAACATTAGATTTGAAATTAGAGTGGTCCATGCACAGCTGGTTTCAAAACAGTTTCTACTCGACTGTTGTTAGAATACTGAATGGACTCACAAACACTTAACCTTTGCCTGTACCTGTGTTTTTTTGTTTTTGCCACTGTTTACCTATTATTTACTTAACTATACTACTTAAATCTGTGATCTGCCTGTATTGCTCACAAGATACAATAAATTCAATTCAATTCATTTCAATTCAATCTATTCAGCAGTCTAATAACAGCGGGGAAAGACCTGTTCTTGAACCTGTGTAAGTTCAAGCTTCTGTATCTGCTGACTAACGGGAGAGGTTGGAAGAGAGAATTACCAGGGTGGGTGGGGTCTTTGTTGAGGTTGGCAGCCTTTCTGCAGCAGCAGGAAGTGTAAATGGAGTCCATGGATGGGAGGTTGATGTCCGTGATTGACTGGACTGTGTGCACAACTTTCTGTAGTTTCTTATGGCCCTGGGCAAAGCAGTTGCTGTACCAAACCATTACATACCCAGATAGAATGTTTTCTATGGTGCATCTGTAAAAGGTGGCCCTTAGGGACATGCTGAATTTCCTTAGCCTCCTGAGGAAGTTGAAGTGTAATTGTGTCTTCTTGACTGTTGCATCAATGTGGGAGATCCAGGACAGATTGTTGGTTATCGTCACTCCTAGGATTTTGATGCTGTCAACCCTGTCCACCTCAGTTCTGTTGGTGTAGAAAGGGGCATGTCCTCCTCTTTTCTTCCTGAAGTTAATGACCTTAAACTCCTGAATTAAATCTGCTTCATTATGCATCACTAAATCCAGAATTTTGTGTTCCCTAGTGGGCCCTACCACAAGCTATAGTGCCCTGGTTAGATCACACTTGGAGTATTGTTTTCAGCTCTGGTCGCCTCATTATAGGAAGGATGTGGAAGCTTTAGACAGGATGTAGAGGAGGTTTACCAGGATGCTGTCTGGACTGGAGGGCTTGTCTCATGAAGAAAGATTGAGGGAACTAGGGTTTTCTCACTGGAGCAAAGAAGGACAAGAGATGACTTGATAGAGGTGTACAAGATGATGAGAGACACAGATAGAATGGATAACCAGAGACTTTTTCCCAGGGCGGAAATGGCTATCATGAGGGGGCATAATTTTAAGGTGATTGGAGGAAGGTTTAGGGGAGATGTCAAGGTAGGTTCTTTACACAGAGAGTGTTGGGTGCATGGAATGTACTGCCAGCGGTGGTATTAGAGTCAGATACATTAGGGAGATTTAAGCAACTCTTGGATAGGCACATGGATGATAGTACAATGAAGGGGATGTGAATTAGTCTGATCTTAGAGCAGGGTAAAAGGTCAACACAACATTGAGAGCTGAAGGGTCTATAATCTGCTGTACTGTTCTCAGTTCCATGTTGTACAACCTGCTCCAAAAAACCATCTCATAGACATTCCACAAATTCCTTTTCTTGAGATCCACTACCAACCTGCTTTTCCCAGTCCACCTGCGTATTGATGGCCTTCACCATTATTGTAATAATGCTTTTCTGTCACTTGATGTGTTTTCTTCCCCAAATCCTGAGTACTGTTAGGAGACTTGTACACAACTCCCATCAGGGCATTTTTCCCTTTGCAGTTTCTCAACTCTACCCACACAGGTTCTATGCCTTCCAACTCGATATCACTTCTTGCTATTTATTTAATTTAATTTCTTACCAACCAGGCATCCATTCCCCTTTCTATTTGCCTGTCCTCTTGATAGTACATGTATCCTTGGATATTTAATTCCCATTCCTGGTGCCCTTTCAGCCACATCTCAACCACAACACCACACCAGCCAATCTCAATCTGTGCTACAAACTCATCTACCTTGTTTCATATGCTGCGTCCATTTAATTACAACACCCTCAGCCCTGTGTTGAATGCCCCCATTCCCACAGTTGTTCCCACATCTGCTGTGCCTGAAGTTAGATCCCTAACCCTTCCCACACTCTTGGAAACTAACCTCTGTTGAGCACCCCCTCCATTTAGTTTAGATGATGCTGTTTTCCCAGTTAGTATCCTCTGGGTAAGCTTTTTGATGTAGGGAATCTTTGTGTAATTATATGTACAGCCCATTGAAATCTGTGAGTTGATGTCTTTCTGTTTTGAACTTTTGCTCGGAGAGTGGTAGGTCCATAAAACTATAAGAAATAGGTACTGGAGTAATCCCTGTTCAGCCCCGTAAGCCTGTTCCAACATTGGGTGGATGTCCAAATCTTGAAAATGGAAGTCCTCAAAGTGATCCCAGAAGACCCAGCATCGCTTTGTCAAGGACAAATAAGAATGGACAATCATTATCCTGATCATTTTCTATGAACACTTCTGGAAATGCGATAAAAACTTGTTTGATTGGAATGAGGAAGTCATGTGATAAAACCTTCAAGTACGGATTGAACCAAAGTGAGTGAGTCTAACGCACACGGACATTCGGAGCCATATTCCTTTAATAGAAGGGTAACTCCATCCCTGAACCACAACCATGGTGAAATTAAAAAGCGCCATCTGCCAGAAGGTCTCAGAAAATAGGTGAGAGAAGCTAGTACCTACTCAAATCACTGGGTGTGGCAGATTGGGTGTAGCAGTTCATTCTGACAATCCAAAGAATCAGCAAATGTCAAAACAGTATCAGGAGCCAGATGCCAGTATCAATAATCCGTTGTGGAGATTGCACACTGGCCAGCAGATGGTGACAGAGTTTCAGCTATAAAGGACACACCATGCGTAAATTCTGCAGGAACTTCGGAACTGAGATATGCAATAAAAATGGGGCAGCTGCTGAAACAAATGTCCTCCTCTTGACTCTGATCACTGGGGATTTAATTGAATGTTGTATCAAGCAAAGAAAAAGCATGTAGCTATGCAAAGACATGTGCCACTTCAGAAGGTTGGACAGAATATATTTAAAATTACAACAAAATTAATACAGAAACATTACTGGGTCATAGGGATGTACAGCATGGAAACAGACCCTTCGGTCCAACTCGTCAAGGCCAACCAGATACCCTAACGTAATCTGGTCCCATTTGCTAGCACCCAGCCCATATCCCTCCAAACCCTTCCTATTCATACACCCATCCAGATGCCTTTTAAATGCTGTTATTGTACCAGCCTCCACCACTTCCTCTGGCAGCTCATTCCATACACGTACCACCCTCTGTGTGAAAAAGTTGCCCCTTAGGTCTCTTTTATATCTTTCCCCTCTCACCCTAAACCTATGCCCTCTAATTCTGGACTCCCCCACCCCAGGGGAAAGACCTTGTCTGTTTATCCCAGCCATGCCCCTCATGATTTTACAAACCTCTATAAGGTCACCCCTCAGTCTCCGATGTTCCAGGGAAAACAGCCCTATCCTTTTCAGCCTCTCCCTATAGCTCAAATCTTTCAACTCTGTCAACATCCTTGTAAATCTTTTCTGAACCCTTTCAAGTTTCACAACATCCTTCCAACAGGAAGGAGACCAGAATTGCACAGAATATTCCAAACGTGGCCTAACCAATATCCTGTACAACCACAACATGACCTCCCAACTCCTATACTCACTACACTGAACAATAGAGGAAAGCATACAAAATGCCTTCTTCACTATCCTATCTACCTGTGACTCTACTTTCAAGGTCTCTTTGTTCAGCAACACTCCCCAGGTCCTTACCGCTAAGTGTATAAGTCCTGCTAAGATTTGCTTTCCCAAAATGCAGCACATCACATTTATTTAAATTAAACTCCATCTGCCACTCTTCAGTCCGTTGGCCCATCTGATTAAGATCCCGTTGTAATCTGAGATAACCTTCTTCGCTGTCCACTACATCTCCAATTTTGGTGTCATCTGCAAACTTCCTAAGTATACTTTCTATGTCCATATCCATATAATTTATATAAATGATGAAAAGTAGTGGAGCCAGTACTGATCCTTGTGGCACTCCACTGGTCACAGGCCTCCAGTCTGAAAAGCAACCCTCCACCACCACCCTCTGTCTTCTACCTTCGAGCCAGTTCTGTATCCAAATGGCTAGTTCTCCCTGTATTCCATGAGATCTAACCTTGCTCACCAGTCTCCCATGGGGAACCTTGTTGAACATCTTACTGAATACAAGGGAAATCTATTTAGAATTATAAAAACAGATAGCAGAAGATCCGTAGATATTTAAAACAAGAAAGAGTTAAAAAAAGTGAGAATTAATCCTGTAAAAAGTGAGTCTGGAGAATTAACAATAGAAAATAAAGAGTGGGCTGATGAATGTAACAGATATTTTGCATCAATCTTCACTGTAGCGGATACAAATTGTATCCCAGAAATAATGGCAATTTAGGAAATGGAAGAGAAGAAGGAATAGGGTGTAGGTTTGCTCACTGAGCTGTAGGTTTGATATCCAGACGTTTCATTACCTGGCTAGGTAACATCATCAGTGGTGACCTCCAAGTGAAGCAAAGCTGTTGTCTCCTGCTTTCTATTTATATGTTTGTCCTGGATGGAGTTCCTGGGGTTTGCAGTGATGTCGTTTCCTGTTCGTTTTCTGAGGGGTTGATAGATGGCATCTAGATCTATGTGTTTGTTTATGGCGTTGTGGTTGGAGTGCCAGGCCTCTAGGAATTCTCTGGTATGTCTTTGCTTAGCCTGTCCCAGGATAGATGTGTTGTCCCAGTCGAAATGGTGGTTTTTTTCATCCGTGTGTAGGGCTACGAGGGAGAGAGGGTCATGTCTTTTTGTGGCTAATTGGTGTTCATGTATCCTGGTGGCTAACTTTCTTCCTGCTTGTCCTACGTAGTGTTTGTGGCAGTCCTTGCATGGAATTGTGTAGTTGATGTTGGTTTTGTTCATGGGTTGTACTGGGTCTTTTAAGTTTGTTAGTTTTTGTTTGAGAGTGTTGGTGGGTTTGTGTGCGACTAGGATTCCAAGGGGTAAACCACCACACACTGCAGCACAGACGAACTTCGGAAAACAGGGGAGAATCACCTATACAACGTAATCAAGAAGAATGGATACTCAAAAAATACAGTGCGCAGATTCCTCAAGAACAAACCATGACAAGCAGACCAAACACAGCCAGAAACCCTAACCACCTCACCATACATCAAAGACGATTCAGAACTAACAGCCAGACTACTAATACCCCTCACAGTGTTCCACGGCTCACAGCCCACACAGTGTACCAGGTATCACTGCACACAGTGTTCCAGTGTTCACAGTCCACACGCTGCACCAGGTATCACTACTCACAGGTTTCCAGTCTGACAGCGCACACACTGTAAAAGGTATCACTGCACACAGTGTTCTAGGGCTCACAGTCCACACAATGTACAAGGTATCACTGCTTATAGTGTTCCACGGTTGACAGCCCACACACTGTACCAGATATCACTGCGCACAATGTTCCAGTGTTCACAACCCATACCCTGTACCTGGCATCACTGCTCACAGTGTTCCAGGGCTCACAGCCCACACACTGTACCAGCTATCACTGCTCACAGTGTTCCAGTGTTCACAACCCATACCCTGTACCTGGCATCACTGCTCACAGTGTTCCAGGGCTCACAGCCCACACACTGTACCAGGTATCGATGCTCACAGTGTTCCAGGTCACACAGCCCCAACGCTGTGCCAGGTATCACTGCACACAGTGTTCCAGGGCTCACAGCCCACACGCTGTACCAGGTATCGCTGCATACAGTGTTCCAGGGCTCAGCCCATACGCTGTACTAGGTATCACTGCTCACAGTGTTCCAGGGCTCAGCCCATACGCTGTACCAGGTATCACTGCTCACAGTGTTCCAGGGCTCACAGTCCACACGCTGTACCAGGAATCACTGTTGACAGTGTTCCAGGACTCTCAGCCCAGACGCTGTACCAGGTATCACTGTTCACAGTGTTCCAGGGTTCACAGCCCACACACTGTACCAGGTATCACTTCTCACAGTGTTCCAGGGTTGACAGCCCACACGCTGTACCAGGTATCACTGTTCACAATGTTCCAGGGCTCCCAGCCCACACGCTGTACCAGGTATCACTGCTCACAGTGTTTCAGGGCTCACAGTCCACACGCTGTACCAGGTATCACTGCTCACAGTGTTCCAGGGCTCACAGCCCACACACTCTACCAGGTATCACTGCTCACAGTGTTTCTGGGCTCATAGCCCACACACTGTACCAGGTATCACTGCTCACAGTGTTTCAGGGCTCACAGTCCACACGCTGTACCAGGTATCACTGCTCACAGTGTTTCAGGGCTCACAGTCCACACGCTGTACCAGGTATCACTGCTCATAGTGTTTCTGGGCTCATAGCCCACACGCTGTACCAGGTATCACTGCTCACAGTGTTCCAGGGTTCACAGCCCACACACTGTACCAGGCATCACTGTTTACATTGTTCCAGGGCTCACAGCCCCCACAATGAACCAGGTATCAGTGTTCACAGTGTTCCAGTGCTCACAGCCCACACACTGTACCAGGTATCACTGTTCACAGTGTTCCAGGGCTCACAGCCCACACGCTGTACCAGGTATCACTGCTCACAGTGTTTCTGGGCTCATAGCCCACACACTGTACCAGGTATCACTGTTCACAGTGTTCCAGGGCTCACAGCCCACACACTGTACCAGGTATCACCGCTCACAGTGTTCCAGGGCTCACAGCCCACACGCTGTACCAGGTATCACTGTTCACAGTGTTCCAGGGTTGACAGCCCACACACTGTACCAGGTATCACTGTTCACAGTGTTCCAGGGCTCACAGCCCACGCGCTGTACCAGGTATCACTGCTCACAGTGTTTCAGGGTTCACAGCCCACACACTGTACCAGGCATCACTGTTTACATTGTTCCAGGGCTCACAGCCCCCACAATGAACCAGGTATCAGTGTTCACAGTGTTCCAGTGCTCACAGCCCACACACTGTACCAGGTATCACTGTTCACAGTGTTCCAGGGCTCACAGCCCACACGCTGTACCAGGTATCACTGCTCACAGTGTTTCTGGCCTCATAACCCACACACTGTACCAGGTATCACTGTTCACAGTGTTCCAGGGCTCACAGCCCACACACTGTACCAGGTATCACCGCTCACAGTGTTCCAGGGCTCACAGCCCACACGCTGTACCAGGTATCACTGCTCACAGTGTTTCTGGGCTGATCGCCCACACAGTGTACCAGGTATCACTGCTCACAGTGTTCCAGGGTTCACAGTCCACACACTGTACCAAGTATCACTGTTCACAGTGTTCCAGGGCACACAGCCCCAACGCTGTACCAGGTATTACTGCTCACAGTGTTTCAGGACTGACAGCCCACACACTGTACCAGGTATCACTGCTAACAGTGTTCCAGGGTTCACAGCCCAAACACTGTACCAGGTATCACTGTTCACAATGTTCCTGGGCTGACAGCCCAGACACTATGCCAGGTATCACTGTACACAGTGTTCCAGGGCTCACAGCCCACAAACTGTACCAGCTATCACTGCTCACAGTGTTCCAGTGTTCACAGCCCACACACTGTAACAGGTATCACTGCACACAGTGTTCTAGGGCTCACAGTCCACACAATGTACAAGGTATCACTGCTTATAGTGTTCCACGGTTGACAGCCCATACACTGTACCAGATATCACTGCGCACAATGTTCCAATGTTCACAACCCATACCCTGTACCTGGCATCACTGCTCACAGTGTTCCAGGGCTCACAGCCTACACACTGTACCAGGTATCGATGCTCACAGTGTTCCAGGTCACACAGCCCCAACGCTGTACCAGGTATCACTGCACACAGTGTTCCAGGGCTCACAGCCCACACGCTGTACCAGGTATCACTGCACACAGTGTTCCAGGGCTCAGCCCATACGTTGTACCAGGCATCACTGCTCACAGTGTTCCAGGGCTCACAGCCCATACGCTGTACCAGGTATTACTGCTCACAGTGTTCCAGGGCTCACAGCCCACACACTGTACCAGATATCACTGTTTACAGTGTTCCAGGGCTCACAGCCCACACACTGTACCAGGTATCACTGTTCACAGTGTTCCAGGGCTCACAGCCCACACACTGTACCAGATATCACTGTTTACAGTGTTCCAGGGCTCACAGCCCACACAGTGTACCAGGTGTCTGTGTTCACAGTGTTCCAGGGCACACAGCCCCAACGCTGTACCAGGTATCACTGTTCACAGTGTTCCAGGGCACACAGCCCCAACACTGTACCAGGTATCACTGCACACAGTGTTCCAGGGCTCACAGCCCACACGCTGTACCAGGTATCACTGCACACAGTGTTCCAGGGCTCAGCCCATACGTTGTACCAGGTATCACTGCTCACAGTGTTCCAGGGCTCAGCCCATACGCTGTACCAGGTATTACTGCTCACAGTGTTCCAGGGCTCACAGCCCAAACACTGTACCAGGCATCACTGTTTACATTGTTCCAGGGCTCACAGCCCCCACAATGAACCAGGTATCAGTGTTCACAGTGTTCCAGTGCTCACAGCCCACACACTGTACCAGGTATCACTGTTCACAGTGTTCCAGGGCTCACAGCCCACACGCTGTACCAGGTATCACTGCTCACAGTGTTTCTGGCCTCATAGCCCACACACTGTACCAGGTATCACTGTTCACAGTGTTCCAGGGCTCACAGCCCACACACTGTACCAGGTATCACCGCTCACAGTGTTCCAGGGCTCACAGCCCACACGCTGTACCAGGTATCACTGCTCACAGTGTTTCTGGGCTGATCGCCCACACAGTGTACCAGGTATCACTGCTCACAGTGTTCCAGGGTTCACAGCCCACACACTGTACCAAGTATCACTGTTCACAGTGTTCCAGGGCACACAGCCCCAACGCTGTACCAGGTATTACTGCTCACAGTGTTTCAGGACTGACAGCCCACACACTGTACCAGGCATCACTGCTAACAGTGTTCCAGGGTTCACAGCCCAAACACTGTACCAGGTATCACTGTTCACAACGTTCCTGGGCTGACAGCCCAGACACTATGCCAGGTATCACTGTACACAGTGTTCCAGGGCTCACAGCCTACAAACTGTACCAGCTATCACTGCTCACAGTGTTCCAGTGTTCACAGCCCACACACTGTAACAGGTATCACTGCACACAGTGTTCTAGGGCTCACAGTCCACACAATGTACAAGGTATCACTGCTTATAGTGTTCCACGGTTGACAGCCCACACACTGTACCAGATATCACTGCGCACAATGTTCCAATGTTCACAACCCATACCCTGTACCTGGCATCACTGTTCACAGTGTTCCAGGACTCACAGCCCACACACTGTACCAGCTATCACTGCTCACAGTGTTCCAGTGTTCACAACCCATACCCTGTACCTGGCATCACTGCTCACAGTGTTCCAGGGCTCACAGCCCACACACTGTACCAGGTATCGATGCTCACAGTGTTCCAGGTCACACAGCCCCAACGCTGTACCAGGTATCACTGCACACAGTGTTCCAGGGCTCACAGCCCACACGCTGTACCAGGTATCACTGCACACAGTGTTCCAGGGCTCAGCCCATACGTTGTACCAGGTATCACTGCTCACAGTGTTCCAGGGCTCAGCCCATACGCTGTACCAGGTATTACTGCTCACAGTGTTCCAGGGCTCACAGCCCACACACTGTACCAGATATCACTGTTTACAGTGTTCCAGGGCTCACAGCCCACACACTGTACCAGGTATCACTGTTCACAGTGTTCCAGGGCTCACAGCCCACACACTGTACCAGATATCACTGTTTACAGTGTTCCAGGGCTCACAGCCCACACAGTGTACCAGGTGTCTGTGTTCACAGTGTTCCAGGGCACACAGCCCCAACGCTGTACCAGGTATCACTGTTCACAGTGTTCCAGGGCACACAGCCCCAACGCTGTACCAGGTATCACTGCACACAGTGTTCCAGGGCTCACAGCCCACACGCTGTACCAGGTATCACTGCACACAGTGTTCCAGGGCTCAGCCCATACGCTGTACCAGGTATTACTGCTCACAGTGTTCCAGGGCTCACAGCCCACACACTGTACCAGATATCACTGTTTACAGTGTTCCAGGGCTCACAGCCCACACACTGTACCAGGTATCACTGTTCACAGTGTTCCAGGGCTCACAGCCCACACACTGTACCAGATATCACTGTTTACAGTGTTCCAGGGCTCACAGCCCACACAGTGTACCAGGTGTCTGTGTTCACAGTGTTCCAGGGCACACAGCCCCAACGCTGTACCAGGTATCACTGTTCACAGTGTTCCAGGGCACACAGCCCCAACGCTGTACCAGGTATCACTGTTCACAGTGTTCCAGGGCACACAGCCCCAATGCTGTACCCGGTATCACAGCTCACAGTGTTCCAGGGCACACAGCCCACACGCTGTACCAGGTATCACTGCACACAATGTTTCAGCGCTCACAGCCCACATGCTGTACGAGGTATGACTGCTCACACTGCTTCAGGGTTCACAGCCCACACGCTGTACCATGTATCACTGTTCACAGTGTTCCAGGGTTCACAGCCCACACACTGTACCAGATATCACTGTTCACAGTGTTCCAGGGTTCACAGCCCACACACTGTACCAGGTATCACTGCTCACAGTGTTCCAGGGCTCACAGCCCACACGCTGTACCAGGTATCACTGCTCACAGTGTTCCAGGGTTCACAGCCCACACGGTCTACCAGGTATCACTGCTCACAGTGTTCCAGGGCTCACAGCCCACACGCTCTACCAGGTATCACTGTTCACAGTGTTCCAGGGCCCACAGCCCAAACATTGTCCCAGGTATCACTGTTCACAGTGTTCCAGGGCTCACAGCCCACACGCTGTACCAGGTGTTCCTGCAGGTACCCGTTATCGCTGCCAATTTCTGCACTGACTCACACGAGGAAACATCCTTTCCACATCCACCTTGTTGAGACAATTCAGGATCTAATACACTTCAGTTCAGTCACCCCTCCCTTTATTACACTCCAGTGGAAACAAACCCAATTTGACCAGCCTTTCCTCACCAAACTCCTCATTCCAGACTCAATCCAGTAAATATGTTGTGACCTCCCTCTGATGTTCTTACATCCTTAATTAAGTCAGGAGACTAAAGCTGAACACAATATTGGAGATATTCAGCAATGCCCTGTGGCACTGAAACATCGCATCCTCAGTTTTATGCTTAATTCCTGTTGTATGTCTAATTTCTCTTACAATAAAGGATAGCATTCCATTACATGCTGTACATTACGTTGCCAATTTTTTGTGATTCATGCATCAGCATACCGAAATCCCTCTAAACTTCAGAATTCAACCATCATTCTCTGAGGTTTTAATCTTCCTGACAATGTGGACAATTTTACACGATCCCACATTTTACTCCATCTGCCGGAATTTTGTTCATTCAATTAACTTATCTTTAGACATCACAGCATACTTTTCTACTTATCTTGTTGTCATCTGTGAATTTAACCCCAGGGGTTTGCTCCCCTCGTTGAAGTCATTGATGTAATTTGTAAAAGGTTTTGGCTCCAGCACAGAGTACTGTGGAACTTCAAGCATCACATCCTGCCAATTAAAGACCCCTTCCTGTATGCTCTCTGCTTTATGTCAGTAAGCCAATCTTCTATCCATGCTAAAACGTTAGCACCTAAACCACGAGTTATTACTGACATGATTTAAATGCAGTTTTCCTCCAGCCTTTCCTTTGTCTACAGCGTTATTCTTTCAAAGAACTCAAATAAATTGGCTAAATATAATTTCCTTTTAATGAAAGCATACTGATTCATTCTAATTGAGCTTTTCCAAGTATGATGTAATAATTTCTTTAATGAACACCCTTTCTTCAGCAGATATCAAACTAACTGGTCCATAGTTTCCTGAGTTCAGTCTCCCTATATTTGCCATTTCCAATCCAGCTGAACTATTCCTGAATCTAGGGAATTTTGGAAAATTAGCACCAATACATTATTAAGAGCCTGTTTTAAGATCATCTGGGCCCAAGACTGAGCAGCCTGATGCTCCACCAGTTCCACTGGTGATTATAATCTCACCAGGTTCCTCTCTCCCTTCCCTCTCCTGAACTATAGCTAATACTGGAATGTTATTGTTATCCATAGCAAAGATAGAAACAAACTATTTGTTAATTTTATCTGCTATTTCTTTATAATCTACCATAAACGCCTCATTCTCACTCTCTACATGGTCAATACTCATGTTACTTACACTTTTCTTTAGATTAGATTCCCTACAGTGTGGAAACAGGCTCTATAGCCCAACAAGTCTACACCGACCCTGCGAAGATTAACCCACCCAGACCTATTTCCCTCTGACTAATGCACCTAACATTATAGGCAATTTAGCACGGCCAATCCACCTAACCTGCACATCTTTGGACTGTGGGAGGAAACTGAAGCACCTGGAGGAAACCCACGCAGACACGGGGAGAATGTGCAAACTCCACACAGTCAGTTGGCTGAGGCTGGAATCGAACCCAGGTCCCTGGTGCTGTGACGTTGCAGTGCTAACCACTGAGCCACAGTGCCACCCCTATTTATTAAGTGCTTGTCTTGCTATCTGATTTTAAATTCCTAGCTAGCTTTCTCTCAGATTCTGATTTCTTCTGATTAAGCTTTTAGTCATTGTCTGCTGTTCATTCTATTCTGACCTGATGCTCAGGTCTGTTTTTTACTTAAGTTTGATGCTTTTCCAAACTTCTTTAGTTAACCACAGATGGCCGATATTCCTGTTAGCACTTTTTCTTTACGGTAGGATATACTGTAATTCTGAAATATCTTTTTAAATGTCTTCCACTGAGTCTCTAGTGATCAATCTCAGCTTTCGTACCCACATAATTGACCTTAGTTAGACTGAAAACTATAGTCTTTGACCCAATCTTCTCCCTTTCAAACTGGTTAAAATTCAGTCATACTGTGGTTACTGACAGCGGTACTATAAATCAGACTGCTGGGACATAGTCAGATGTGGCTTCACACAACCACAAAAGATCACTTCTTTTATTTGTAGGAGGACAGTAACCAGAGGCCACAAACTTACAGTAATCGACAAAATGATCCAGAGAGTTTCACTGCCTATATAGGTAACGGAGACAGATTTAATCATAATTTAGTCATAGAGTCATAGAGATGTACAGCATGGAAACAGACCCTTCAGTCCAACCTGTCCACTCCGACCAGATATCCCACCCCAATCTAGTCCCACCTGCCAGCACCCGGCCCATATCCCTCCAAACCCTTCCTATTCACATACCCATCCAAATGCCTCTTAAATGTTGCAATTGTACCAGCCTCCACCACTTCCTCTGGCAGCTCATTCCATACATGTACCACGCTCTGTGTGAAAAAGTTGCCCCTTAGGTCTCTTATATCTTTTCCCTCTCACCTCTAGTTCTGGACTCCCCGATCCCAGGGAAAAGACTTTGTCTATTTACCCTATCCATGCCCCTCATAATTTTGTAAACCTTGATAAGGTAACCCCTCAGCCTCCGAGGCTCCAGAGAAAACAGCCCCAGCCTGTTCAGCCTTTCCCTGTAGCTCAGATCCTCCAGTCCTGGCAACATCCTTGTAAATCTTTTCTGAACCCTTTCAAGTTTCACAACATCTTTCCAATAGGAAGGAGACCAGAATATTCCAATAGTGGCCTAACCAATGTCCTGTTCAGCCGCAACATGACCTCCCAACTCCTGTACTCAATACTCTGACCAATAGAGGAAAGCATACCAAAGACCTTATTCACTATCCTATCTACCTGCGACTCCACTTTCAAGGAGCTATGAACCTGCACTCCAAGGTCTCTTTGTTCAGCAATACTCCCTCAGACCTTACCATTAAGTGTATAAGTCCTGCTAAGATTTGCTTTCCCAAAATGCAGCACCTCATATTTATCTGAATTAAACTGCATCTGCCACTTCTGAGCCCATTGGTCCAGATCCTGTTGTAATCTGAGGTAACCCTCTTCGCTGTCCACTACACCTCCAATTTTGGTGTCATCTGCAAACTTACTAACTGTACCTCTTATGCTCGCATCCAACTCATTTAGATAAGGTTAGATTACTTACAGTGTGGAAAGAGGCCTTTTGGCCCAACAAGTCCACACCGACCCTCCGAAGAGCAACCCACCCAGACCCATTCCTCTGCATTTACCCTTCACCTAACACTATGGGCAATTTAGCATGGCCAATTCACCTAACGTGCACATTTTTGGACTGTGGAAGGAAACCGGAGCACCTGGAGGAAACCCACGCAGTCACGGGGAGAATGTGGAAACTCCACACAGACAGTTGCCTGAGGTGGGAATTGACACTGGGTCTCTGGCGCTATGAGTCAGCAGTGTTAACCACTGTGCCACCGTGCTGACAAAAAGTAGAGGACCCAGAACCGATCCTTGTGGCACTCCACAGGTCACAGGCCTCCAGTCTGAAAAACAACCCTCCATCACCACCCTCTGTCTTCTACCTTTGAGCCAGTTCTGTATCCAAATGGCTAGTTCTCCCTGTATTCCATGAGATCTAACCTTGCTAATCAGTCTCCCATGGGGAACCTTGTCGAACGCCTTATGAAGTCCATATAGATCACATCTACTGTTCTGCCCTCATCAGTCTTCTTTGTTACTTCTTCAAAAAACTCAATCAAGTTTGTGAGACATGATTTCCCACGCACAAAGCCATGTTGACTATCCCTAATCAGTCCTTGCCTTTCCAAATACATGTACATCCTATCCCTCAGGATTCCCTCCAACAACTTGCCCACCACCGACGTCAGGCTCACTGGTCTATAGTTCCCTGGCTTGTCTTTACCACCCTTCTTAAACAGTGGCACCACATTTGCCAACCTCCAGTCTTCTGGCACCTCACCTGTGACTATCGATGATACAAATATCTCAGCAAGAGGCCCAGCAATCACTTCTCTAGCTTCCCACAGAGTTCTCGGGTACACCTGATCAGGTCCTGGGGATTTATCCACCTTTAACCATTTCAAGACATTCAGCACTTCTTCCTCTGTAATCTGGACATTTTGCAATTTCCAAAAGAAAGTTGGATAAATGCCTGAAAAGAACAAATGTGGGAGTGCTGTGAGAGTCGGTTGTCTGTTGGAAAGGTATCCAGGAGCTGGTTTTCTCAGTCTAACATTCCGCGTAATCTCCAGGTAAGTGAGTTACAGAGTTACAAAATTATTACAGTGCCGAAGGACACATTGGCCCACCGGGCCTGTACTGACATGTTAAATGAGCATCATTACCTAATGCCAGTCTTCTGATTTCTCCCCCATATACCTTTGCACATTACTTTTATCCAAATAATCATCTCATGGCAAAATCCTTTGAAGTCTCCCATTCTGATTCAAAGTCAGAAATGTTTTTGCATGGTTCTGGACACAGGTTGGAAGTTTAAATTTCCTGGACAATTCCCATGTGGTATTTAGGGGAATTCCAATCTATTTGAAGTGCAGAAGATCTGGTGATTGCTACTTGTCGGAGATATTTAACCACCGTCTTTATTAGACGTGAGTGTAGCTACCAATGCTCGAGATTAGGACCCACTCTAGTCTACTCAGAGTCCTGAGATTCCTAACCGCAGCTGACAGTTCAGCTGTTGCAAACCCATTGCTCCAAGTGTTTTACATTTTATATGTTCTCCCAGACTAGGTAAAAATAATGAATGCAGATGCTGGAAACCAGATTCTGGACTAGAATGGTGCTGGAAAAGCACAGTGGCTCCTCGGATGCTGCCTGAACTGCTGGGCTTTTCCAGCACTGCTCTAATCCAGAATCCATGTTCTCCCAGACGTTCAGTGTTATTGTGCAGTCTAGAGTACGGGGTCAATCTGAATGCCCAAACCAAACCTTCTTAGGCAGCCGGAACTGAGGTGCAAGTTGGGGCCAGCACATGTTTGTTCATCATTTTGAAAAGAGAGATTTTCTGATTCTTTCTGTTCATTATTGTTGCCCCTGTTCCATGTTATCATGACCGCGCAAGGCAAGGAGGCAGGTTCTGAGAAGATTCGAACAGGGACAAGGATTCAACCAAATAATTCTACATCGTATCCAGCTAAGTGAGTTAACTAACATCCTAATATCGTGATTAAGGAATTCAACCAAACGAACTTCGCAGGAGTTTAGAATCAGAGGAAGTGAGCAGAGCGAAAACAATATTATTCGAAGAGGGTTTGATAGGATGGACGCTGAGAGGATGGTTGCCCTCGTGGGAGAAATTAGAGTCTACAGTTTCAAATGAAAGAATCTCCCATTTAAGAAATATATGAGGAGGAGGTTTTATCTCTCAGTTGTTAGACTTTATTTCCCAGAGGGCAGTAGGGGCTGGGTCATTGAATATACTCAAGCCGGAGTTAGATTTGTAATCTATGGGGAGGGGGAAATCAAAGATACGGGGGCAGACAGGGAAATGGAGTTGAGACTGTAATCAGGTTACCCATGAGCCTGGGCACCCATGTAGGTCAAAGTAGGGCTCCTAAAATGGAGCTCATCTGCTTTTCTGTCTTCTTTCCTTGCTTTTTCATTTTTGTTTTAGTTTTTTTTCTCTATTTACCTTCTGGAGAGGGCTCGGTCATGGAGGCAGTGGAGACGTTGGCAGCGGCTGGGGGCTCGGCGTGGGGACTTTGCCAGATGGTCATGAGACGGCTGGTGTAGCCCCGGGCAGAACTCTAACAGCCAGCAACATTGTGGAAAGCGGGGGCTGGGAGTGGCACCAGAGTGGGATTGTGGCAACCTGTAGCGAGGCTGCCGGTGAGCCTGGTTAGGAGTCAATGGTGAGACCGTAGTGTCCAGGCACAGGGATCGAGAGATCGAGCTCAGCATGAGAGAGAGAGATCGAGCTCATGTGGGGAGACCCCAGCATGGAGCGACTGCAGGCCCAGGGCTGGAGAAGGACTGTAATTTGAAACTTTTAAACTTTATTTCTTATTTACTAATTTATACTCATGAGAACTGTAATGTTGAACTTTTAACTTAGTTCTTTATTTTTCTACTTCTTACCTAAGATTTTCTATATTGGTACATTGTACCTAAGATGGCACCATTAATGGTGACATTGTACACTTTTAACTGTGCTCCTGTATCCCTGTACTTGAGTACACATGACATTAGAACCTAATTCTAATTCTAACTTCTTGATTGGCTTAGCAGGATTGAGGGGCCGAATGGCATCCTCCTGTTCCTATCTTTTATTGTCACAGGGGTTAGCAATCCTTTTCCTGGGTCAAGCTTTCTTTTCAAATAAGAAACGTTTTTCAAGGCACTACCCTGAAGTTTTTGAGATGAAATTCAACCATCGATCCTAAAGAGGGAGCTATTGTTTCTCCTGATGTGGAGATGCCGGTGTTGGACTGGGCTGTACAAAGTTAAAAATCACACAACACCGGGTTATAGTCCAACAGGTCCCCACAACCACCTGATAAAGGAACAGCGCTCCGAAAGCTAGTGTGCTTCCAATTAAACGTGTTGGACTATAACCTGATGTTGTGTGACTTTTAATGTTGTTTCTACTGTTTGCAATGTTAGGACAGACAATTGGTTTTGAATTCGAAGTGGCCTTCTAAACTAATCTAAAAAAACCAAAACTCTTAAGTTAATCTAACGATTGGTCTTTTGGTAAGGAATGTGCATCTTACCATGAATTGGATCCATCCAGGTATCAATAGTCAGTCTGTTTGTATTAGATCTGGTATAATTACAAATCTGTTATTGCGCTTTTATTGAAAATCTGAAATAAATAAGCAAACTTTTTATTAACCGGAACCTCTCGGAGCAGGAATGTACGCACCAGTTGATCAAATATTCTGGTTGTTGAAGAAATTCACTAAACCACTGAAAACTCACCCTAATTAAGAGGAGATATGATTGGAAGAGAAACGCATATTTAGAAAACATTCTCAGTATTTAATATTAATGAATATAAATATTGTTACTTTGAAGTCTAAGTCTGAAAATAATTCTTGTCTTTGCTTTCTCCTTGACTTGCAAGGCCAGATGATGTGTTGTATCTGCATGACGTGGAAGCTGGTGGACCTCATTGTGGTTCGTAGTGACCACATTTACACAAGTGGTGGTTGCTCGAGGAACTCCGGCTCAGAGTTGATGACCTGGAATCTCAGATTTAAACACTGTGACACATCAGGCAGGAGGCAAAGTACCGGGACGCTGTGTTTCAAGAAACAGTCACATCCTTTCGATTAACAACCTCATATTCGGTCAGTACTCAGGGACAGGAAAGTTTGACAACAAGTGAGGTAGGTAGAGAGATCCAGAAGGTAGCACTGCAGGAGCCTCAGTCCTTTCCCTTGTACTACAAGTTAGAGATTCTCACTCCCTGTGAGGGTGACAGCAGAGGCCATAGGGTGGATGAGCAAACTGACTATTGCTCCAAGATACAGGGAGCCATTCAAGTGTAAGGAGAAAAGAGAAATGTAGTCATAATAGGGGATAGTATAATGAGGGAATTGGACACTGTTCTCTGTGGCCAGGATCGAGAGTCCCGAACACTATGTTGCCAAGCTCTTGCCAGGGTTCAGGATCTCTCCCCTGGGCTGCAGAGGAACCTGGAGTGGGAGGGGAAAGATTGAATTGTTGTGGCCCATGTAGGTACCAATGATACAGGCAGAATGAAGAAAAAGGTTCTGTTGAGGGAATACGAGCAGCTAGGAGCTTTGTTAGAAAGCAGAACTGCAAAAGTAGAAAGATAATAATCTCCAGATTACGACCTGAGCCATGAGCTAATTGGAACAGGGGCAATAAAATGAAAGAGGTAAATGTGTGGCTCAAAGGTTGGTGTGAGAAAAATGGGTTTGAATTCATGGGACAGTGACACCATTACTGGAGAAGGAGAGAGCTGTTCCGATAGGACAGACTGCAGGTGCTGGAGATCAGAGTCGATTCCTGATGAAGGGCTCTTGCCCGAAAGGCCAATTCTTCTGCTCCTTGGATGCTGCCTGACCTGCTGTGTTTTTCCAGCACTCCACTCGCAACTCCACCTGAATCATGCTAGGTCCAGAGTCCTGGCAAATCATGTAACTATGGCTATAGATAGGGCTTTAAACTAGACATTTGTGGTGTTGGTGAGTGGAGGGGGAGGGAGAGTTCAGTTGCATGTAAAATTAAACAACCAAACTGTAAAGAGAACGTGAAAGTGCAGGTTAGTGATGAGGGTAATTGTTGCCAGCAAAGGAAGGGATAGAGTGTGAGAATATCACATTATACAAAGGAATCATACAAGAGTAGGGAAAATTGACAACAGGACAAACCTAAGGCTTTTTTATCTGAATGTGCATAGAATACTCAGAATAAAGACAATGAGTTATCAGTGATAATAGAGACAAATAGGGGGTATGGTGTGATAGCGATTATTGAGATATGGTTACAAGGGTCATCGAGGGTAGAATGTTTCAGAAGGATAGACTGAAGGTTGAAGGAGGTGGTGTAGCTTTGCTAGTAAAGGAAGAGATCAATGCCACAGTGAGAAATGATTGGGGCATTGGAGATTAAGATGCAGAACCAGTCTGGGTAGAAATAAGCAATAGCAAGGGAAAGAAGGCATGGGAGTAATCCATAGATCCTCGAACAGTAAATTCACATTCGGATACAGTATAAATCAAGAAATACTAAGGGCTTTTAAAAAAGGTACAATGATAATTACTGGTAATTTTAATAAACATATAAACTGGATTGGCAAGGGCAGCTTTCAGAGAGAGACATCCAGACAAATCTTATCTTACCTAAGTACATCAGGGTAATAGAACAGAATGCAGAATATAGTGTTACAGCTACAGAGAAGGTGCAGAGAAAGATCAGCTCTAATATATAAAAGTCTGATAACAGCAGGGAAGAAGCTGTTCTTGAAACTGCTGGATTCAGTTGATGAACACGGTTGATGAACAGCAAATATTTAAGGATATATTCAATTCCTCCCAATTAAAGTGTATTCCAGGGAGGAACAAAGATTTTAAGAGGGGAGAAACCATCATGGCTAAGCAAGGAAGTTAAAGTTAAAGAAGTTAAAAATGAAGGCATACCATATTGCAATGGGCATGGCAAGCTGGAGTATTGGGAAATTTGTAAAGACCAAGAATATGTTACTAAAAATGTTATAAAAGAGCAAAGGGAAATACTGAAATAAAGCTAGTGCAGAATATAAAAATGGAGAGCACAAACTTCTAAGTACATAAAAAGGGAGAGTAGATGAAGCGCATGTTGTTCCTTTAGAGGACACATTTGGGCAGTTAATGATGGGGGAATGCAGCAGGGGCAGGGACACAAACTCAATATTTTGCCTCAGTTTTTATGATGGAGGACACTAGTATTCTCCCAAAAGTAACAGATGGTGCAGAGGAAAGGGGGAACATAAAACAATTGCCATTAATAGAGGAAAAAATATTGAGAAAACTATTGGGATTCAAGGCAAACATATCCCCAGGGTTTAATGACCTACAGGAGAAAGTGAGGACTGCAGATGCTGGAGATCAGAGCTGAAAATGTGTTGCTGGAAATGCGCAGCAGGTCAGGCAGGATCCAAGGAGCAGGAGAATCGACGTTTCAGGCATAAGCCCTTCTTCAGGAATGACCTACATCCTAGTGTCCTAAAGCAAGTGATCAAAGAAAGTGAATACATTAGCTATAGTATTACAACATTCCTTGGATTCGAGTAAAGACTCAATGGATTGGAAGAATGTTAATATAATGCTGTTATTCAAAAAGGAAGGGAGGCAGATAGTAGGAAACTATAGACAAGTTAGTTCAATTTCTGTCCTCAGGAACTTAAAGGAGTTCATTATGATGAAAGTAGTAATGGGACATATAGCAAGTCCAAGCAATATCCAACATAGTTTGATGAAGGGTAAATCATGTTTCATTAATTTGCTCGAGTTCTTCCAAGATGTAACAAATAATGTGGATTGGGGGTCCTGTAGATGAAGTTTATCTGGACTTCCAGAAGGGGTTTTTGATATGTTGTTGCACAGAAGGTTAACACACAGGGTCAACCCACATGGGTTTAGAATAATTTATTAGCCTGGATAGAGGATTGGCTAACCAACAGAAAGAAAAGTGGCATAAGTGGATCTGTTTCTGATTGGCAAGATGTAACCGGTGGGATATCATAGGGTTCAGTCCTTGTCCCCAACTGTTTACATTCAGAAAGTGTGGCACTGGGAAAGCACAGCAGGTCAGGCAGCATCCAGGGGAATTGATGTTTCAGGCATAAGCCCTTCATGAGGAACCACATTCCTGACGAAGGACTTATGTCCAATATATCGATTCCCCTGCTCATCAGATGCTGCCTGACCTGCTGTACTTTTCCAGCACCACACTTTTCAACTGATCTCTAGCAACTGCAGTCCTCACTTTCTCCCAACTATTTACAATCTATACTAATGATTTGGAGGTAGAGATAGAAAAATTAGAACCAAATTTGAATATTACACTTAAATAGGTGGAAAAATAATTTGGTATTGAAGAAATAAGAAATTTGCCAATGGTTTACCAGTGAACTGGATGACTGCTTTACAGTGCAAGGTGATGCCAATAGTGTCAGCTCAATTCTTGCATATCAACTGATTTTACCAAGGACTCTCCTTCTCAACCTCTTCCCTCACCTGTGTTGCAGTGACCCTCAGGTTAAACTGCCATGAATTGTTTCCCTCTGATGTGAGAGCAGTCCTCTCGGGCTAAGGTAACTTTACCTTTATTTGGATAGGTTAGGGGAATGGGCCAAAATTTTGCAGATGGAGTTTAACATGGATAGGTGTGAGGTTACCAACTTGTGTGAAAGAATAAAAAAGCAACTTGTGATCTAAATAGAGAGAAACTTTCAAATGTTTTAGTGCAGAGGTTTCTGGGTGTTTCCGTGCATAAGTCACAGGAAGTTAGGATGCAGGTATAGCAGGTTAAATGGAATTTGAGCATTTATTACTGAAGGACTGGAGCAGACAGGGAAGTGTTGTTGCAATTGTGCAAGGCATTAAGTCTGCATCGAGAGTATTGCATATAGTACTTGACAAAGGAGATGACTGCATTGGGCACAGTTCAGGGAAGGTTCACTCGATTATTTCCAGAGATGAAAGGCTTGTCTTATGAGGAGAGATTGAGCAGTTTAGGCCTAAACTCACTAGAGTTTAGAATAAGTGGAGATTTAATTGAGCTATACAAGATGCTAAAGGGGATGGACAAAGATGCAGAGCAGATGCGCCGCCTATTGTGGGACAATCTAGAACAAGAGGTTATAGTTTTAGGAGAAGGGATGGCAGAATTAAAACAGAGAGGAGGAGGAATTGCTTCTCTCAAAACATCCTGAATCTGTGGAATTCACTCGCCTAGCGTGCAGAGGATACTGGGGCCCAGAATACATTTAAGAAGGAGATAGATTTTGATTAATAACAGTTTAAAGGGTTATTGTTAGAAAAGCAGGAAAGTGGAGTTGAGATGAGATTGACCAGGATTGTAATGAGCAATGGAGCAGGCTTGGGGGACTGGAGTTCTTGTGAGTGGGTAAGGTGCTACATAAATGTGAATGCGTCCTTTAACAAGCTTTTGGAATTTGTCCAGCTTAGTCATATTGCTGCAGGGGAAAATAAAGCAAAATGTAATCATAGCCTCCCAGGGCACCAATTTGTTAAACTGTTCAGAATATAAACAAGTGGAGGGGGCATACATCAGCACTCCTTAAGGCCCTTTGACCCAGATTCAACTTCACTCTCTGCTCACAGGGGTGCACTCTGATTTGTCTCATTATCTATTATTTCATGCATTCTGGATTAGTGGTGCTGGAAGAGCACAGCAGTTCAGGCAGCATCCAAGTAGCTTTGAAATCCATTTTAGCAATGCTGCATCGTTAGAGTTGATCAGCAGAAATGGCAGCGGCGGGATTCGAACCCACGCCTCTGTCAAGACTAGAGCCTAAATCCCGCGCCTTAGACCGCTGGGCCACACTACCAGCAGGCTACCTTCACTACCCTCTCAGTTTCTTGGACAGTGTACACTCATTCTCTACGTGTTCCTCTTCCAGACTCTCTTCAGGAAGCAGCTCCTTCAGCAGTTACAGCAACAAGAGTCACAGCTGCGTTTGGTGCAGCATCAGAGAAAATTGGCCTGGATTTGTTAGCAGCAAATCACCTTTACCGAATTCATCATAGTGTTGAGGTAACAGAGATGGCTGAGATGGGTAATCGTGTTGACGTCTGGATTAGTGGTGCTGGAAGAGCACAGCAGTTCAGGCAGCATCCAAGTAGCTTTGAAGTTGACCTTTCGAGGAAAAGCCCTTCATCAGGAACCATTTTACCTTTTTACCTTTTTTAATCGTGTTGATGTAACAATGGACTTCCAATAGTCCTTTGATAAAGTGGCTCATAGTGGGTTTGTCAAGAAGCATTGCTCAGCATTAAAAGGCCTGCTTTTCTTAATCGATGTTAATGACTTAGACTTGGATAAAATTTCAAAATTTGTAGTGGCACAAAACTTGAAAGTGTTGTGAACTATGAGGCTTTAATGATGATAGGCTTTAAGAGGACATAGACAAGCTGGTGGACTGGGCAGACAAGTACAGAGTAAATTTCATACAAAAGCATTTCATTTTAAAAGGAAGAGTAATGGGAGTAATAAAGGAAAGGTTACCTCTGTCAGTAGAGCAGCAGAGAGCCGGGGGGGTGGGGGAGGAGTATTTTGTGGGTAATTTGCTGACAGTGGTAGTATAGGTTGACAGTTCCAGGCTATAGTGCAGTGGAACAAGATTCATGTAAATCCTCATGTTTTAACTGATATATCATGATATAACATGGGTAGGGAGTCCAAAACAGGAGGACATAAGTTAAAGGTGAGAAGGGAAAGATTGAATACGGATCTGAGGGGCAAATATTTCATGTAGAGGATAGTGCGAGTATGGAATGAGCTGCCAGAGCAAGTGGTAGAGGTAAGCACAATTACAGCATGATGAGGACAGAGCAGTGGATGTGATCTATATGGATTTCAGTAAGGCGTTTGACAAGATTTTTTGTGGTACACCAGTTAGCAAGGTTAGATCACATGGAATACAGGGAGAACTAGCTATTTGGATACAGAACTGGCTCGAAGGTAGAAGAGACAGGGTGGCGGTGGAGGGTTGCTTTTCGGACTGGAAGCGTGTGCCCAGTGGTGTGCCACAAGGATTGTTGCTAGGTCCACTGCTTTTTGTCATTTATATAAATAATTTGGATGTGAACATAGAAGGTATGCTAAACAAGTTTACAGATGATATCAAAATTGGAGGTGTAGTGGATAGCGAAGAAGGTTACCTCAGAGTACAATGGGTCTTGATCAGATGGGCCAATGGGTCGCAGATGATGTTTGAGTTGGATAAATATGGTGAGCGTTACTGAACAAAAAGACCTTGGAGTGCAATTTCATAGCTCCTTGAAAGCTGAGTCACAGGCAGATGGGATAATGAAGAAAGTGTTTGGTATGCTTGCTGTTATTAGTCAGTACATTGAGTAAAGGAGCTGGGAGGTCATGTTATGGCTGTACAGGACATTGGTTATGCCTCCCTACCTTTTATCTTAGCCTGCTTGGCACAGCCTCCTCATTCCTGAAGAAGGGCTTATGCCCGAAACGTCGATTCTCCTGCTCCTTTGATGCTGCCTGACCTGCTGCGCTTTTCCAGCAACACATTTTTCAGCTCTGATCTCCAGCATCTGCTATCCTCACTTTCTCCCCATTGGTTATGCCACTTTTGGAATATTGTGTGTAATTCTGGTCTCCCTGTCATAGGAAGGATGTTGTGAAACTTGAAAGGTTTCAGAAGAAAGTTACAAGGATGTTGCCAGGGTTAGACGGTTTGAGCTGTGGGAGAGGCTGAACAGGCTGAGGCTGTTTTCCCGGAGCATCGGACGCTGAGGGGTGAACTTATAGAGGTTTATAAAATCAGAGGGGCATGGATAGGATAAATAGACAAGGTCTTTTCCCTGGAGTAGGGGTGTTCAAACTAGAGTGCATAAGTTTAAGGTGAGCGGGGAAAAATTTAAAAGGAACCTAAGAGGCAACATTTTCACGCTGAGTGTGGTTGGTGGCTGGAATGAGCTGCCAGAGGAAGTGGCAGAGGCTGGTACAATTACAACATTTAAAAGGCATCTGAATGGGTATATGAAAAGGAAGAGTTTAAATGGAAATGGGCCAATTGCTGGCAAATGGGACTAGCTTTATTTAGGATATCTGGTCAGCAAAGACAAGTTGGACCGAAAGGTCTGTTTCCATGTTGTACATCTCTATGACTCTATGACTCAATGTCATGACTCTGACATCAGTCAAAAAGAAGATGCCAGTCCAGAATGAGCAAGTGAAGAGAGCGATCTTAGACACTACACTAGAGAGGTGTAGTTGAAAATCTGCCATGTACAGATGTAGTAAAGGATTGTTACAGTACATAAGGAGTTAGCGAATATTGCTCAATGGTTAGGAGTCAGCAGCCTAAGGGGACAGTATATGTGCAGATATTCCCAGACCAGAGATACTCTGGAATGGTATCACAATGTGCACACAGCGATATTAGCTTAAAGCACAAAGTAAAGCAAACAGCTTGGAGAAGCTGGGAAGGAGATTTGAGATACAGGGCAGGGCAGATAGAGTGAAACTGTTTATTTTTCTGGAAGGGCTGAGACCCCGAGGATATGTGAATTGAGATGATTGGCAAGAAAAATGGCAACAGGAGAAAAAGCTGCTTACACAGGGAGTGGTTATGATGTAGAATGTGCTGCTGGTGGTGGCAAAACCAATCATCTTCAAAAGAGAGCTAGTACTTAAGAGATAACAATTGCTGGCCTTCATAGGGAGAGCAGGAAAGTAGGACAAATTGAGCTGCTCTTCCAAAGAGCTAACATAGATCGGATGGGCCAAGTGGCCTCCTTTGTGCTATAACCATTCTATGATTCTATATCTATAGGTGTCATGCATGTCTGGTCTGGTTTCAGGCCTGGTCTGTTCCCGATTCTGTTCTCTGTCAATGTATTGAGGGCTGGGAGTCAGGGGTGAGGGGAGAGGAGGAGGCAGTGCCCAAAGAAAGAGGCGGAAAAGTGGTGGGAGTTGCTGCTTCTCCACCAGTGGCCAGTACTTCCCAGTGTACAAGCAGTGTATACACTGTTGTGGACCAGTTCATTCCAGACAGTAACAACTGGAAAGGGGATGTATGACACTGCCATTTGTTTAGGGACTCTTCAGCAGTTGGTACTCATGGGAAATGAGGGTGGAAAATGAAGTGCGTGCTGCAGCAAGTGGGAATTTGGCATAACAAATTCTAATTCCTACAAATTCGAAAAAATTGGTGCAGTCAGAGCAAATTCAATATGGCTTTGTGTTTGGTATAACTGTAGATTCCGGTGCTGTTGGAAATGAAGCCAGTTTCTGATTCATTCATTTGGATACATCCTGTCAACATGTTGATGTACACGTATCAGTGGGTAACTTTAATCTAACTATTGAATGGTTTAAAATACTTAGGTTAATGACAGTTAGAACAGGAGCAAACACACTGATGTACAGGTGGAAGACTGAAACATCCAAATCCTCATTACTCTCATGTTCTGATTCTTGGTGATAAGTTGGTATTATACACAGTGTGCATGGGATATGGTGTCTGGCACATAACATGGAAGAATGGCTGAAGTTCCTCTTAATCTTGAGGTTCATTTCAAAGTATCCTCACATTTGTGTCAGTTTCTGCTGGAAGTTGTCAGTTGCATCTTTGTGAATTTACTGAAACAAAACAGAAATTGCTGACAAATCTCAGCAGGTATAAGGAAGGGTCACTCAACTCAAAAGTTTACTCTGCTTTCTTCCCACAAATGCTTCCAGACCCGCTGAGTTTCACCAACAATTTCTGTTTTTGTTTCAGCTCTCCAGCATCTGTAGTTCTTTGCTTTATTTCAGAGAATTTACTGCCTGGTCACATTGAACATTGTATGAACATGGAGAACGTGAGGACAGCAGATGCTGGAGATCAAAGTCAAAAAGTGTGGTGCAGGAAAAGCACAGCAGGTCAGGCAGCATCCGAGGAGCAGGAGAATTGACGTTTCGGGCATTAACATGTTGAGGAGAGAGGAAGTCAAAATGAAAGGCATGTTGCTGCTTCAAAGCCAATTAAAGTTCAATTCAATTTCCTGTAATTATTACACCAGGAAGATTACTTGCTGAATGCCTGCAGAATGTAAGTAATACAGACTCTTCACATGATTGCAAATTCAGCTGGGGAATTGTGCTCAGCTCTGGTTATGGTATAAGAATTTTTATAACAAATTGTAAGTGCTTGTTGACTTACATCTATTCACAGAATACTAGCACTAGCTACATCAGAGCAGCATCACTGATTGAATCACACTTTCACTCAGCTGGTCAGACTCTCATGTAGTTCTCCCAAAGGACTAGAGGAGAGAATGTTCCGGATACACAGTACAGAATCTTTCCCCGAAGAGGGAAGGGGAGGGGGAAGGTAGGTCCAAACCAAAGTGGGGGAAATAGGTCACTTGACTTAAAAAACATTGTTTGAAAGCCTTAAACAAATATATTTTCAGATGAATGGATCGTTTCTTATGTGGCCTGATGGTGAAATGAGGCCATAAATTAAGTACAAGGAATTTAATCTACTCACTGGAGTTCTGAAAGTGATTCAGTGCAGTAAAGAGTTAGACTCAGCTCAAAAATATTGGGCAAGGCATTTAAGGTTTCTATTTGCGATCAATCTGAGTTTTGTCCCCCAGTAACTTATTGCTTGGCCCTGCCTGCTTTGAAGTCAGACTGTATTATTAAAAATATAGCCCTGCACAGGTCTTATGCACTCGTGACTGGAGTTGGTCGGTGGTGTTCATCAGGGGCTGATCAATCGTCTCTCTTTGATTTCAGTAATTCAAAGTTTCTTACAGGCACTGTTTTCAGAACTGATTGTTCCAATCATCCATCTTCTGTAAACATAAATCATCCAAAACTCTCCTGCCCAAATTCTAAACTTTCACCAATTCCCATTTGGCTGTGACCTCAAGGCATTCCTTCAATTCTAGCCTCTTTGTGAATCCCTAATATCCATTGGTGATCGAGATTTCACCTGGCTGTAGCCAAGCCCTGGAATTCCCTGGCTAAATCTCACCACCTCTGCACATCTTTATTGAGAAGCTCCCTAAGACCCACCTCTTTCACCAGGTTTCTGCTTCCCAGTTCGAAATAACTTCTGAAGTAATTTGGTGTTTGTTACTCCACTGTGAGGCATTTTCTGAAGTTTTACCCCTAAGCAGTCAAGATAAATAAAACTTGATGTTGTTGTTTGTGGTTTATTAGATCGGTGGCTGCCACTGAATACAATGAAGATGCGCAGAGACAAATCAGGTAGATTTGTCAGGTGTACAGATTTTCTGCTTCCTCATCATTACCTGAACCTCAACCTATCATTGTGTCAGCTACAAACTTAGCACCAATGCCCTCAATTCCTTCATCCAGATCGTTAATGTATAATGTGAATAACTGTGGTCTCAACATGGACCCCTGTGGACTTCTGCTAGTCACCGGCAGCCATCCTGAAAAAGCCCCTTTATCCCCAGTGTCTACCTTCAAGGATGTATGGGTATGAACCCCAGAGTCCCCCTGATTCTCAGCACTTCTGAAAATCCTACTATTCAACCATGTACTCCCCTGCCTGATGGATCTCCCAAAATGCATCACCTCACATTTTTCTTTTCAGGATTAAACTCCATTTGTCATATTTACTGCACCCATCAATTTTCATGTCATCTGTGAACTAGCTGATCATATCATTCATGTCTAGGTCATTAATATTCACGACAGACAATAAAGGACGCAGCTGTGAACATTGTGGTACACCACCTGACACAAACTTACAGTTTCAAAAACATCCTTCAAACATTACTCTCCTGTTTCCTGTCACTGAGCCAACTTTGGATCCAATTTGTCAAAGTATCCTGATCCCACGGGAGCTCTTAGCTTCTTAATCAATGTACCATGTGAGACCTAGTCCAAAGCCTCACTAAAGTTCAAAGAGTAAAAATCACCAACAATCTGTCCCGGTCCATCCATGTCAACACTACAATCAAGAAAGCACACCAACACTTCCATTTCCTCAGGAGGCTAAGGAAATTCACCCTGTCCACAAGGATTCTTACCAATTTTTATAGATGCACCATTGAAAACATCCTATCCGGATACATCACAGAGTGGTATGGCAACTGCTCTGACCAAGACCACAAGAAACTACAGAGAGGTGTGAACACAGCCCAGTCCATTACACTAGCCACTTTCCATCTTTTGACTCCATCTACACTTCCCACTGCCTCAGGAAAGCAGCCAACATCATCAAACAATTCCCCCACCCCAGTTATACTCTGTTCCACCCTTTTCCACCTGGCAGAAGATTTAAAAGTTTGAAAAACCATGCTAACAGATTCAAGTACAGCTTCTTCCCCACTGTTATCAGACTTTTGAATGGACCTCTTATACATTAGAGTTGATCTTTCCCTGCACCTTCTCTGTAGCTGTAACAATATATTCTGCATTCTGTTCTATACCTCTGATGTACTTGTGTAAGGTATCATTTGTCTGGTTAGCACAGAAAACAGTACTTCTCACTGTATCTCAGTACATGTGACAATAATAAATCAAACCAAAATCAAATCGACCACATCAATCACATTTCCCTCATCCATACACCTAGTAATCTCCTTGAAAAACTCAATCTATCCTGTCAGACCTAACCTCTCGCTTGCAAAACCATGCTGATTGGTTATTCCATGCTGCTCTGAGTGGAGATTAACTCTGTCATTCTCCAAATGTTTTCCTACCTTTGATCCTACACTCACTGGACTGTAGTTCTCCAGTTTATCCTATTTTCAACCTGCTAAAACCTTCTCCCTCTCAATTATAGGTTGTATACGTATATCACCAGCACCCACCCTGATTTCAATACCTACATCTTCCTTCTTTATGGTGAATACAGAGATAAAGTATTCATTTAAAATCTTACCTACATCTTTTGGCTCCACACACAATTTGCCACTTGGGTCCCTAATGGGCCTTACTCTTTCCCTAGTTATTCTCTTGCTCCTAATATACTTATAAGATGGCTATGGACTTTCCTTTGTTTCCTTTCCTAGAGTCTTACAAGTTTGCTAATGAGGTAAAAACAATGACTGCAGATGCTGGAAACCAGATTCTGGATTAGTGGTGCTGGAAGAGCACAGCAGTTCAGGCAACATCTGAGGAGCAGCGAAATTGACGTTTTGGGCAAAAGCCCTTCATCAGGAATAAAGGCAGAAAGCCTGAAGCATAGAGAGATATGCTAGAGGAGGGTGGGGGTGGGGAGAAAGTATCATAGAATAAAGACAATAGATGCAGGATATTAATTCTCCAAAATTCCTTTCAATTTTGAAAGATCCATCAGACTGGAAAGCAGTAATATAACTCCTCTGCTCAACAATTGGGGGTGGGGGTAGTGTGGGGGTGGGGGAGGCAGAAAACAGAAAGCTATAGATCTATTTACTTGACATTTAGTGCTTGTAAACAGGCAAGGGAATGGAGAAGAGTCAACGTGATTTTTTAAAAAAGGGCACTGTGGGGAAGGGGAAATCCAACTGATGTACTTGGATTTTTGGAAAGTATTTGAGAAGTTTCCACTTGAAAGATAATTGCATAAATGAGGAGGCCATGGTGTAGAGACAACATTCCAGCACAGATAAAAGAAGACTGGCTGGCTGGCAGAAAAGAGAGTATGCATCAATGTTTTTTATCAGATTGTCCCGATGTGTTGAGTGGGATACGGCAGTGGTTTAACTTTTTACCTGAAGAGAGATAGGAAGGAATGTTGTGAGGATGGCATAACAAGGTTGTACAATGATGTAGATGTCTCAAGGTCTATGGTAGGCAGAAATCTAGCAGATGGGACATAATGTGGGCAAATATGAAGTCGTTCACTTTGGCAGAGAATAAAAAAGCAGATTGCTATTTAAACGGTGAATGGCTATAGAATTCTGAGGTGCAGAGGAATCTTGGTGTTCTAGTACATGAGAAAAAAATGTCTTCTTAAACACTTGCAGGTACAACAAGTGATTAAGAAAACTAGAGGAATACTATCTTTTAAAGTGAGAGAAATTGAACATTAAGGTTCAATGTTAAAACAAAGTTTACTGTACTAGAGACCTGTTACATTGAATATTAGTGAGACCACATCTCCAATACTGTATGCAGTTTTTGTCTCTTTATTGTTGGAATTTAGGGTCTTCTTTAAATCTGAAATTCTTGCAGTCTCTCCTACTTAGTATTTCCTGGGTGGTCTATATTACTGTAACTAGCTTTCTGCAAATATAAACAGGTCTCTAGTACAGCAAACTTTGTTTTAACTGGCACGTCATGCACTCGTACACTTGACAGACCCACAAAAATTATATCCCTCAAATACCACTATGTTTACTGTGTTACTCTGTCCAATTATTATAGTTGTTAAATTTATTTACCTCATTCAAATGGCCACATGAAATATCAACAGCTGATTCAATTTCAAGTCAATTTCTCCTCAAATACCTCACAACCACTTGATGAAGGAGCAGCGCTCCGAAAGCTGGTGCTTCCAATTGGACCTGTTGGACTATATCCTGGTGTTCTGTGATTTTTAAATCTCCTCAAATACCACAACTTACCAGTAGGCAGCTGAGGGTGTAAGTGAGAAGGTTCCCTCTGCCAGTCGGTTTTATTTAAGGCAAAGTTGCATTATTATGTAAGTGATTTGTGCTGTAAATAAAGGATATCAGTGTTGCATATACCCTCTGCGTTACGTTTCTATCACCTAAAGTGTGTTCTTACATTGATTGTATGGACCTCGTGAATTTCTGGAATATTTGATCAATCAACACACTCCTGGTCCCATAGGTGCTGGATTACTGTATCTGAAAGCAGAAGAAAGGTTATAAGGATCAGTGAGGTCATGACTCTCATTAAAGATTTATCAGGCACCACCCTGCCCTATTCTCAGTCAGTGTTCTGAAAAATAAGAAGCTTTTGTCTTCAAAAGAAAGAAAATGTATTTTCAAATGGAGATGAGAAAGTGAACAACTCATCCCCCTAGTATCATGAGTAACTGCTCACAGTTACTTGCCGAGATTCTTAGAAGAGATGGCTGGCCCCAAAATAAAGTACATCAGCAGTGATAGGCAGAGAGGATAGAGTGTTACAAAAGGATCTAGGGGAATGAGCTACCATCTTCTTGGGGAAAGACCAAGGGAGGGTCAAAGATTGTTTCTAACAAAGATCATCAAAGATTACCAAAGACTGAAAGGTATCTGGGACATCGGAGTGTGTTACCCCTGATTGTCCATTCTACTGAGCAGCTTCAGAATCAGTAAAGTGTTCTCATCTGCCATGGGTCCTGTATTTCCTAAAACTTCCTAATTAGCTAATGTCCCATGTCTAAACTACAGCTCCTCAATCAGAAACTTGTTACAAATAATCAATTGCCTATGTTAGGTATCTGTGACCATGAAGCCCCCCTCCAAAATTCATATTATTCAAGGATGGATGTTTGTGCATGTGAGACAATTCAGGGTGGGTTTATTAGGTTGAGATCTGGTTTACGTCAGTTGTCTTATGAGGAAAGTTTGGACAGACTGGGACTGTTTATCTGGATTTTAAAGGGGTGAGGAGTGATCTGATTGAAGTTTATAAGACCCTGAAAAGTCTTGCAAAGGCAGTTGTTTCCTCCTGTGAATAAGGCCAGAGCCATGAGACATTGTTTTGAACTTAGAGGACACCATCTTAGGACAGGGCCAAGGGGAATTTATTTCCACTCAGAGGGCTGTGTGGGACTCTCTGTTTCAGAAGGTGGTACAGGCAGAATTATTGAACATTTTTAAGACAAGTTCAATTCTTGTCTTAAATTCTTGTTAAATTCTTGTTAAACACGGGGAAATAAGGATTATCAGAGACAGGTGAGAATGTGCAATTTGGAACACAAACAGATCAACCATGACCTTACTGACTGTCAGAACAGACTCAAGGGGCCAGATGATTGACTTCTGCTCTTAATTGTATGGTTGCGTAGACTTGTCAACAAGCATTTTTTTCCACATCGTTTTTTTGGGGGATAAATAAGTGAAAATATTCAAAGAAAATGAAAAGCACAAATGTCTCTTTGAGTTTACTCTTGGGTATTGCCCACAGCTACATCCGAGAGATTAACTGCGACCATTGGAGACTCCAGGCCAATTTTGAAAGTTTGGAACTGTCACAGGGTGATGGTTTTATTGTTGAATGGCTCATAGTCTGTCGCTCCCTCATTCGTGACAGAAGATCAGTAAAATTGATCATCGAAAGGAGACATGAAACTGCCAGCCCTGCTAAGCAATCCCAGCAAAAGGAACACCTTTATTTGTGCTTGACTGAAACCAGATGCGGTCTTCACAAATATAAACAGGAGTTGCTGGAGAAGCTCAGCAGGTCACCGGACCTGAAACGTTAGCTCTGGTTTTTCTTCACTGATGCTGTCAGACCTGCTGAGCTTTTCCACATGTGCTCTTGTCAGTCTCACTGCCACACCATGAGCCAGGGAATTCCGTTTGCTTTGTTTTCTCAATTCTGAGCTTCAGAATCCGTGAGGGTTCCGTCTGACCATGGGGATCATTGCTGATATAATTCGAGCCTTGCTTCCTTGCATAAAAATAAAATCAAGTTTCAGTTTTGACATTTTGTGATGAGTTTGGGAAGTGAATGTCTGGGAAAGCGAATAAAATAAAGAAAAGCAGCATTCACTTTTCCCTTACAACAATATGATCAAAGTTAAACTCAGAATTGTACAGACTTCAAAAGTATAGAATGATAAAGCAAGGAAGAGGCCATTCAGTCCAGATACTTTTGCTACCTCTTTGAAAGAACTCTGTTCATCCTCACTCTCCCCCAACTCACCAAGTATTAGTTGAAAAGAACGTTTCATACAAATCCATAAAATATTTTTCTTCTCAAAAATAAACAGTGCACAGCAATGTTTGACTTTTTCTGTTTGTTATTCAGCTTGATTCAGGGCTTTTGGCTCTGGGTCAAAGTTTTAGCTCATCTGAATCTCTGGGGGTCAGTTTCATGAGTTGTGCATGCAGTGTGATTTCTGTGTGACTGTTTTTAAATGCTCTGTGTCTGTTAGTGAGCTGAGAACTGAGAAATTCCCTGAATGTTTTCTAAAGGAACTTACTCTGTCAAGTACAAGTGCTGAGGAATCATATTCCCAAACCCAGGCACATTGTCATCGAAGGCTAAAATATCTCATTTAGTAACAGCTAATGGAGCTGAAGAAGAGATAACTGGTGTATCTTACTGTACCTCTTGTTATAGTGATTTATGTTTCATAAAGACTGGATGGAAGCACGCAACCATTCTTATGCTGATTTAACAGCATGACTTGGTGTGTTTCATGGAAACTGATGATAGTAAATTACTGGGTTCTACAATTTTATAGCATTTTCTTTCACGTCATCATTACACCTCAAAGCATTTCACATCCAATCAATTACTTCCCGAAAGGTAGTCATTGTCATTTTGCTGACAAATAAGAAGGGACAGTGTAGTGTTGTTGTCACTAGACTCGTAATCTGGAACGCCAGGAAAATGTTCTGGGGACCTGGGTTCAAATCCCACCACAGCAGATAGTGACATTTGAATGCATTAAAAGTCTGGAGTTGGGGGAGGGAAAAATCTAATGGGTGGCACGGTGGCTCAGTGGTTAGCACTGTTGCCCCACAGCGGCAGGGACCCGGGTTTGATTACACACTTGGGTGACTGTCTGTGTGGAGTTTGCACATTCTCCCTGTGTCTACATGGATTTGCTCTGGTTTCCTCCCACAGTCCAAAGATGTGCAGGTTGGGGTGGATTGGCCATTCTAAATTGCCCATAGTGTCCAGGGATGTGCAGGCTAGGGAGGATTAGCCATGCTAAATTGCCCATAGTGTCCAGGGATGTGCAGTTTATGTGGATTGGCCATGCTAACTTGCCCATAGTGTCTAGGGGTGTGCAGGTTGGGGTGGATTGGCCATGCTAAATTACCCATAGTGTTCAGGGATGTGCAGGTTGGGGTGGATTGGCCATGCTAACTTGCCCATAGTGTCCAGGGGTGTGCAGGTTGGGGTGGATTGGCCATGCTAACTTGCCCATAGTGTCCAGGGGTGTGCAGGTTGGGGTGGATTGGCCATGCTAACTTGCCCATAGTGTCCAGGGGTGTGCAGGTTGGGGTGGATTGGCCATGCTAACTTGCCCATAGTGTCCAGGGGTGTGCAGGTTGGGGTGGATTGGCCATGCTAACTTGCCCATAGTGTTCAGGGATGTGCAGGTTGGGGTGGATTGGCCATGCTAACTTGCCCATAGTGTCCAGGGATGTGCGGTTTAGGTGGATTGGCCATGCTAACTTGCCCATAGTGTCCAGGGGTGTGCAGTTTAGGTGGATTGGCCTTGGGGAAATGCAAATTTATGGACAATAAGGTTAGGGGGGATGAATCTGGGTGGGATGCTCATCAGAAGGTCAGTGTGGACCTGATGCATTGAATGGCCTGCTTCCTCACTGTAGGGATTCCATGATTTTTCTAATGGCAATTATCTAGATTGATGTAAAAAACAATTACTTCACTATTGCCCTTTATGGAGGAAAATCTGTCATCCTTACCTGGTCTGGCCGACAGCATAGCAATGTGGTTGGCTCTGAGCTACTCTCTGGAACATTAAGAATAGGCAATAAATGTTGGCCCAACCAGTAACACCCACACACCATAAACAAAGGAAAAACAGAAGCCAGTCTGGACCCTGCAATATGGTAATAGCGGGATAATCTTCACTTGTGATGTCGGTTGAAGGATAAATATTGCTCAGGGCTCAGTAAGGACTCCCCAGTTTTTAACCCACACAGAGTCGTGGGATTGTTTTACATCCTGAAGGAGAGAGGCCCTTGTAATAAGGTCACATCTGAAAGAACGATGGCAGACCCAGCAGCGGAGCACTCCCTCAGTATGACACACGGAGCTCAACCCAGGAATGAATTTTCACAAGACCTTTCACTTTTCCACTGCATTGCCACTTTGTTAATAGTAGAAGGTCGGACTTTGGGCATTTTATGTGAGGTGGAATCTAGTCTGTGTTGATCAGTGCAGACAATCATGAAACCAGCCCCTGCAGATTCTTGCATACAGGAGCCAATGTAGATGCCTGGGAGATTTCTGAAGAGCAGGAGGTTACACTATACAGAAGCAGTAAAAGCACACCTCAGTCAGATTATGGCTGTAACGTAAGGCTGAATCCTGTGTTCAGACATATTTATGTTTTACTGGATCTTGGGGATAGTCTTGTCATGTGCAGGTGCCACAAAAGAACCCTGAATGCTTTTGATTCCTCACAACTTGTGAATTCTTAACTTTGGTTTCTGTCACATCTGCTCATATCTGGCATCTAATCAACAACAAAATAGCTGACCTGAACCATTCACAATGTGTCAGGAAGCACAGTAAGTGCAACCAAATATTGTTTATTTTTTGACTAATTATAAAAACCTTTCGAAGCAGTTCCGACCTACATGCTACATTCCACTCAAGTCTGGGTCCAGTGAAAACAAAAACATGCTACTGCAAAGAAAGCCATTGTTATCCTACTGGAACAGAGGGCTGCTCTCTCATTACAGAGAGACAGTTGATGGTGGTTTAACCTGAGGGTCACCACACCTCAGGCAAGGGGAGGCACCTATCATGGTAACCTCAACTGATGCAGGAATTGAACCCACACAATTGGCAGCAGTGCATCACAAGCCAGCTGTCCAGCCAACTGACCCATGAAGTGAAGGCCTACATGATAGGAGTCTGCTCAAGGCTCTACACTTTGCCCACAATAGGGCTTGGCATGGAGTCACACCTCAACAGATGTTCAACACCACTTCTGATGCCTGTTTCAGGTTTGTTCAACTTCACAAACAAAATATGCATTTTATTCCTGAAGCCCTCTCCTAATAGTGGGGCCACACTTTGCTCCTCAGTTTATAATGGCTAATTCTTCAAAGAGGCATATGTGGAGTTGATGTGGGAAAACATATTACTGTGATGCTTAAAGGGCAGCTAGCAGCTTATTTCTGAATGTTTCTGTTGGGTTCCTGAGGCTCTAATATACAAACATGGGCAGTAGAACCAACACAAGAATAAAATCACACAACACCAAGTTATAGTCCAAAAGATTTATTTGGAAGCACTAGCTTTCAGAGCGCTGCTCTTTCATCAGTGCTTCCAAATAAACCTGTGAACTATAACCTGGTTTTTAACTTTGTACACCCCAGTCCAACACTGGCACCTCCAAGTCACAACACAAGAATGTTTGAATAGACTGAGCTGACTGTGTTGAGTGGGATGGTCTTAGCAGAATTGAACTGAAGGAAGTGGATGGTTTCATTGTCACCTCCATTATAATCTACTGGTGTCCTGAACAAAGTCACCAACTGGAGTCTGCAAACATTCCTGAAGGTAACATCGCATAACCATCCCTTGCCAACTACCCACCCCCACTGTCCTACCATTGGTCACCTGGCATGATGCCCCACCTTCCCATGACAATTGAACACTGACTGGTCTCTTCCTTACCCGACTGGAGGATTCCAACCTATATTTTCACCATGTCCATCCATTATTCCAAACTATATTTTCACCATGTCCATTATTCTCATAACTAATGAACTAAAAAAGTTTTTAAAAATTAAAATGCTTCCATTTATTTTAATGCTCATTTGATTTTTCTCATTGCTCACAGCAGTATCCAAGAGGGCAATATTTAATTCCTGGAGAATCCAAGGTCATCCTGGGGCATTGCCAATCTTGGGCATTGAAAACCAGGTACTATGGAGAGTCTGTTGAGGGTCATTCCCTCCACACTAGCTCAGCTAATGAGCCTCGGCCTTATCCTTCTGAGTCAATGCCACTTGATTCATTCACTTCTGAAGTGGTCTCTCTGAGCATGATTGGCAGCTGAAGTCAGTTTGCAGCAATGTGTTCCGTATTGTGCTGTGAATCCACCAATCCTTTCTTTTTTTATTTTTCTTTCATGGGCATCACACACATCCATTGCCCTAAGTGCCCTTGAACTGAGCAGCTTGCTAGGGCCACTTAGACATTTAGATGTCAACCACATTCTGAAGGGTGTGGAGTCACATGTAGGCCAGACCAGGTAAGGTTGACAGATTTCCTTCCTTAATGGACATTGGTGAACCAGATGGGTCTTTACAGCAATCAAAGATAATGCAATCATGGTCACCATTACTGAGACTAGTTTTCAATCCCAGATTTATTGAAATTTGAAATTTGAATTTCACCAGGTACCTTTCTATGGAGAGAGAGGCCAATCACAGCAGATTAGCAGCCAGCTGTGACCATGCCCAAGTATCATTGGAACAGAAAGAGGCCATTCAGCTTTGACTAGCTTGTTCTACAGTTAGGTCTGTCCCTCAACTCATTGATTTGCCTTGGTTCCACATCCCTGGATAAGCTTCCCAACAAACCTTGTTGATTCCAATTTCAATTGAGCCCCAGTCTCAACAATGTTGTGGAGCTGGAGATCTAAAATTGGAGTTCCAGGAGTTTGATTAAAAAGTGAGAATAGGAGTGTGTGTGTGAGAGAGAGTGAGAGAGTGTGAGACAGAGAGTGTGAGAGTGTGTGAGAGAGTGAGAGAGTGTGAGAGTGTTAGAGAGAATGAGAGTGAGAGAGAGTGAGAGTGAGTGAGAGAATGTGAGAGTGTAGTGAGAGTGTTAAAGAGAGAGAATGTGAGTGTTAGAAAAAAAACAAGAGTGTGAGACAGAGAGAATGTGTGAGAGAATGTGAGAGTGTGTGAGAGAGAGAATGTGAGAGAAAGTGTGTGTGAGAGAATGTGAGAGAGGGTGTGTGTGTGAGAGAGTGACAGTGTGAGAGAGAGTGTGAGAGAATGTATGAGAGAGAGTGTGAGAGTGTGTGTGAGAGAGTGTGTGAGAGAGAGAATATGGGAGTGAGAGAGAGTGAGAGTGAGTGAGAGAATGTGAGAGTGTAGTGAGAGTGTTAAAGAGAGAGAATGTGAGTGTTAGAAAAAAAACAAGAGTGTGAGACAGAGAGAATGTGTGAGAGAATGTGAGAGTGTGTGAGAGAGAGAATGTGAGAGAAAGTGTGTGTGAGAGAATGTGAGAGAGGGTGTGTGTGTGAGAGAGTGACAGTGTGAGAGAGAGTGTGAGAGAATGTATGAGAGAGAGTGTGAGAGTGTGTGTGAGAGAGTGTGTGAGAGAGAGAATATGGGAGTGAGAGAGAGTGAGAGTGTGGGAGAGAGAATGTGAAAGTGTGAAAGAGAGTGAGAATGTGAGAGAGAGAATATGGGAGTGAGAGAGAGTGAGAGTGTGGGAGAGGGAATGTGAAAGTGTGAAAGAGAGAGAATGTGAGAGAGAATATGGGAGTGAGAGAGAGTGAGAGTGTTGGAGAGAGAATGTGAAAGTGTGAAAGAGAGTGAGAATGTGAGAGAGAGAATATGGGAGTGAGAGAGAGTGAGAGTGTGGGAGAGGGAATGTGAAAGTGTGAAAGAGAGAGAATGTGAGAGAGAATATGGGAGTGAGAGTGTTGGAGAGAGAATGTGAAAGTGTGAAAGAGAGTGAGAATGTGAGAGAATGTGAGAGTGTTAGAAAAAAGTGAGAGTGTGAGAGAGACAGTGTGAGAGAGAATGAGAGTGTGTGAGAGAGTGTGAGAGAGAAAATGTGAGAGAGTGAGAGTGTGAGAGTTTTAGAGTAGTCTCTGTCACAGCAAAGCTAAAATCTAAATGCCATTTTGTTTCTCTTTTAAGATTAAAATTCAACTGACTGTGAAATAAAAAAACTGTTATAAAATAATGAGGAAGTTTCATTCTAAATATTAACAATTCTAAACTGTCCAGTGATATCCTTCCCTCCCCACCAGAGCTTTTCTACCTTTAACATTTGGCGTTCTGATCAGAGGTTTCACTGTGATTGTATTGTCTCCAAATTGAATGTCTGCACCCACAGTTTGAGTTATGAAGCCTGGTACAAGGGTCAGATTCAGCTGCACTGGTGTCTCTGCTGCTTCTCTAGTTTGGTCTATATGTGGGCCAACAAGGTGCTGGAAGGTTACTTTGGGAAATCTCCCTTTCAACAAAGTGCCAAAGCAGCAACTTGCTGGAGAATTTAATAACACAGGCTTCAGACTCAGTAAGGGCTTGCTGCTGAGGAAAGGCTATCAACATCATCAAAGACCAATTGCATCCTGGTAATAACCTCTTACAACCTCTTCCGTCAGACTGAAGATTCAGAAGCCTGAACACAGTCACCAGCAGGCTCGGGAACAGCTTCCTCCCAGCCATTATTAGAGTGATGAATGGACTCTCTGTTCTCAAGTAATGCTGACCTTGCTAAGGTTCATCTCCCTAAGCACACGCCCTGTGCAATGTTACCTGTGTGCTTCTGTCTAAGTTTTTTTTGATCTGTACATCCTTGCTCACTATGATCTGCCTGTACTGCTGGTAAACAAAGCTTTTTACTGTATTTTTCGGTACATGTGACAATAAATTAATCAAGCTGGACTTGTACAGGCTCCTTCCAAATGTCATTAGGGAGTTGGAGCTTCAGATTAAAAGAAAGAAAGAAAAGCTCATAGGATGTCCCAAAGTGTTTCACAGTCAACGTACACACAGCACGGACTGGTTTACTTTGACCTGAGAGTGTGTCAGGATTTTGATTTGTTGTTTTAGCTGAAAGAAGGAACAGCTAATAATGAGGCACTTCCACAATGATGTTCTGGGTGTGTCAGGGCCTAATTTTTATTTCTCTTTAACTTCCCAACCTTCTTACTACCTAACGTTTCAAGAGGCTGTTGAGAAATCCATGGGATGTACTCTGTGAAGGTTTTGAGACGAAGAGTGCCATCTACAGAGACACAGTTGTTACCCAACTTAAATACCGGCACTATTTTCAATAGCTGTTGAGATGTAATCTATTCCCTGTATCTATTTGTATTGTGTCAGCCAGTAATCTGTGAGTTTAACATCTGGGAATATTACTGCAATGCCTGTTACTTTCTGTAGTGCCTAGGAATAGACCAATGTAAGGCTCTGACCAGACTGCATTTGGAATATTGTATCTAAAAAAGAATTTGTTGACCTTGGAGGGAGTCCAGACGAGATTTACAAGAATGGTCCTGGAGATGAAGGGCATGTCGTATGAGGAGAAAGCGAGGAGTGCAGATGCTAAGATCAGAGTTGACAGTGTGGTGCTGGAAAAGTACAGCAGGTCAGGCAGCATCCGAGGAGCAGGAGAATCGACGTTTCAGGCATAAGCCCTTCATCAGGAATTACATATGAGGGTGATATGAGGAGCCTGGGCCTGTACTCAATGAGTCTAGAAGGATGGTGGGGGTGAGGGGTGGGGGTTGGGTGGGGGAGGTGGGTGGAATCTGATTGAAATTTACAGAATACTGAGAGGATAGAGTGGACATGGAGAAGATGTTTCCACAAGTAGGAGACGCTAGGACCTGAGGGCACAACCTCAGAGTGAAGGGATGACCCTTTAGAACTGAGATGAGGAACAATTCCTTCAGCCAGAGGGTGGGGAATCTGTGGAACTCAATGCCACAGAGGGTCTTGGGCATCAAGCCGTTGAGTATATTTAAGACAGAGATGGATAGGTTCTTGATTAGTAAGGGGATCAAGGGTTACAGAGGGAAGGCAGGAGAATGGAATTGAGAAACATATCAAACCTGATCGGATAGTCGAGCAGACTCAATGGGCCGAATGGCCTCATTCTGTTCCTATACCATGTAAGAGTCCCTGGGATTTCACATTTTGTCTATTTCTAAAAGATGTTACTTAACTCATCCCATTCAGCCAGTCCTGAAGAAGGGTTACACCTGAAACGTCGACTTCTGCACCTCCTAATGCTGCCTGGCTTGCTGTGTTCTTTCAGCCTTCTACCTGTCTATTTTGGATTCCAGCATCTGCAATTTTTTTGTCTTTAACATAAATCTGGCAGTCTGCTCTGGCATCATAACAATGTCCTGAACCCCTGTCAGTGTCAGTACACAGGGCAAAAAGTGTCAGTGGGAAGAAAAGACAAATGGAGAAATATTACAAGTACACAAAATCTCGTTCATCTGTCATTCCCATCCCTGGTGTTCCCAAGAAATTCTGATGCTTCTTGTCCTCTAACAAATTAACGTTTGTCCTTGAATCACCACAGAGTTTCCTCATGCTTTTCACTGCAACCTTCTCCAGCCGAAAAGCTCCCTCTGTACACTGCGACCTTGGCATCTGGTCTGCTCCACTTTCCCATTATCCCAAGTACTATAGACAGCCAGCTCTCCCCTCTCTTCAGCATGCTCACTAACTTAGACCCACCTTTCACCTTTCATGTCCTTTATCACTTGCTGCCCAGTTATTTATTCAGCCAGTCTTTGGCTCAACTCAGCTGATTTCTCCTTGTTTTAGTTTGGAGATACTGTTCTCCATTTACTTCCATTTCTGAAGTCCCTTGGGATGTGTTTTATAAAGATGAAAGGTCCTATATAAATGTGAGCTATTGAAACATTTGAATCTGGTGACACAGGCCATCAATTCAATGTAGGTTTCTTGCTAGAGCAACCCCAAATCACTTCTATTGCTCCAGTATATGCCCATTGACTTTATCCAGTTGTGTTCTGGGGCAAAAGAGGAAGGGGAAAATAGTGAGAAATGCAGGGATGGATTGATCCTGCGTGAAAGGGTAAAACTATTCCTTCCAACCGAAAATTCTTTACACAATTGTCTGGGCTAGGAATTCAAGCCAATTGGAATCTATTACTTTCAGGGGTTCCACTTCCTTATCAAAATTATAGTGAACATTTTAATTAAAAAAGGATGTATCTGTTTCTAATATCATAAGCATATGTACATTGCTTAAATGTGTTTAAAATCCCCATTAATATTCAGAACTAGTCGCTAACAATCTTTGCAAAACTTGTCCTGAAGCTTCTGAATTGAATTAGTTCTGAGCAGGAGATCCTCTGGAGTTAATTTTTGAAACCATCTTCAGTTTTGGCCATCTCATGCAAATTTCTCAGAGCAGAGATTCCCCACTGAGCCCCTCCTCAGCTCTAACTGATCAAATCTAACCAGTGTCCAGGCCAGTCTTTCTCTCTCTTTCTGGCCGAAAAGAAAGGGTTTGTTGTCTGAGCTCCCTGGGGAGCACCGTGTACTGGCCGTTGTCAGAAGTCCCCAGGCCTGATCATCATGGTGGTCGCCTGCAGTGAGTAACTGGGACCTCGGAAGTAATGCCACTTGATGCCATTGAGTTTTCGGATGTTGTTTCCGACTGTGTAGTACATCCCATTCAAATTGGACAATCCACAGGCATCAAACCACCAACCTGCAAGGAGAGAGTCACAGAGGATCAGTGGTTACTGGAGCATCTCCATGTTAGATAAATACAGTAGAGCTAATATAAAGAACAACCGACATTTTGAGTCAATTTCTCCTTATTTTAGGAGAAATTTGCATTTATATTGCTCCTTTACCATTTTTAAAAGCCCCAAGACACTTCACAAGAATAGAGTCATCGAGTCATAGAGATGTACAGCCCCTTCAGTCCAACTTGTCCATGCCGACCAGATATCATAATCTAACCTAGTCCCACTTGCCAGCACTTGGCCCATATCCCTCTAAACCCTTCCTTTTCATATACTCATCCAACTGTGTTTTAAATGCTGTAATTGTACCAGTCTCCACCACTTCATTCCATACACGTATCACCCTCTGTGTGAAAAAGTTGCACCTCATATCCCTTTTCTGTCCTGCCCCTCTCACTCTAAACCTATGCCCTCTAGTTCTGGACTCCCCCACCCCAGGGAAAGGACTCTGTCTATTTATCCTATTCATGCCCCTCATGATTCTATAGGTCACCCCTCAGCCTCCGACGCTCCAGGGAAAACAGCCCCAGCCTATTCAGCCTCTCCCTGTAGCTCAAATCCTCCAACTTTGGCAACATCTTTGCAAATCTTTTCTGAACCCTTTCAAGCTTCACATCATTCTTCCGATAGGAGGGAGACCAGAACTGAACGCAATATTCCAACAGTGGCCTAACCAATGTTGAGTCACACAGTCACACAGCACGGAAGCAGACCCTTCGGTCCAACCAGTCCATGCCCACCATCATCCTAAACTAAACTAGTCCCAACTGCCTGCAGTAGGCCCACATCCCTCCAAACGTTTCTTTTTTGTGTACGTCTCGAAATGTCTTTTAAACTTTGTAACCATACAGGCATCCACCATTTTCTGTGCAAGTTCATTCCACACACGAACTACTCTGTCAAAATTGCTCCTCCTGTCTTTTTAAAATCTTTCTCCTCACCTTAAAAATATGCCCTCCTGTCTTGAAATCCCTTACCCTAGGGAAAAGACACCTGCCATTCAGCTTATCTGTACCCCTCATGATTTTATACACCTCTATAAGGTCAGCCCTTGACCTCCTACACTCCAGTGAAAATCGTCTCAGCTCTCCTTATAACTCAAACCCTCCATTCCCAGCAACATCCTGGTAAATCTCTTCTGAGTCCTTTTCAGCTTAATAACATCCTTTCCATAATCAGGAGACCCTGAACGCAGTATTCCAGAAGAGGCCTCATCAATGTCCTGTACGACCTCAATATAACATCCCAACTCCTATACTCAAATGTCTGAGCAATAAACACCTTCTTAACTACCAGATCTGTAAGTGATGCAAACTTCAAAGAATTATGTACCTGAAGACCTAGGTCTCTCTGTTCGACAACACCACCCAAGGCCCTACATGTAATTGTATAAGTCATGTCCTTATTTGTTTAACCTTGCATCAATCTAAATTAAACTCCATCTGCCACTTTTCAGCCCAATGACTCAACTGATCAAGACCTTTCTGTAACCTTAGATAACCAAACAGGCGGATGAAGGTAAAGCAGTTAATGTGGTGTCTATGGATTTCAATAAGGTGTTTGATAAGATACCCCATGGTAGGCTATTGCACAAAATATGGAGACATGGGATTGAGGGTGATTTAGCAGTTTGGATCAGTAATTGGCTTGCTGAAAGAAGACAGAGAGTAGTGGTTGATGGGAAATGTTCATCCTGGAGTTCAGTTACTAGTGGGGTACCGCAAGGATCTGTTTTGGGTCCACTGCTGTTTGTCATTTTTATAAACGACCTGGATGAGGGCGTAGAAGGGTGGGTTAGTAAATTTGCAGACGACACTAAGGTCGGTGGAGTTGTGAATAGTGACAAAGGATGTTGTAGGTTACAGAGGGACATAGATAAGCTGCAGAGCTGGGCTGAGAGGTGGCAAATGGAGTTTAATGCGGAAAAGTGTGAGGTGATTCACTTTGGAAGGAGCAACAGAATACCAAGTACTGGGCTAATGGTAAGATTCTTGGTAGTGTAGATGAGCAGAGAGATCTCGGTGTCCATGTACACAGATCTTTGAAAGTTGCCACCCAGGTTGATAGGGTTGTTAAGAAGGCATATGGTGTGTTAGCTTTTATTGGTAGAGGGATTGAATTTCGGAACCATGAGGTCATGCTGCAGCTGTACAAAACTCTGGTGTGGCCACAGGTGGGAGTATTGCGTATAGTGCTGGTCACTGCATTATAGGAAGGATGAGGAAGCTTTGGAAAGGGTTCAGAGGGGATTTACTAGGATGTTGTCTGGTATGGAACGAAGGTCTTATGAGGAAAGGCTGAGGGACTTGAGGCTGTTTTCATTAAAGAGAAGAAGGTTAAGAGATATCTTAATTGAGATATATAAGATAATCAGAAGGTTAGATAGGGTGGACAGTGAGAGGCTTTTTCTGAGGATGGTGATGGCTAGCATGAGGGGATATAGCTTTAAATTGAGGGGTGATAGATATAGGACAGATGTCAGAGGTAGTTTCTTTACTCAGAGAGTAGTAGGGGCGTGGAACACACTGCCTGCAACAGTTGTAGATTTGCCAACTTTACAGGTATTGAAATGGTCATTGGATAGGCATATGGATGAGAATGGAATAGTATAGGCTAGACTGGTTTCACAGGTTGGCGCAACATTGAGGACCGAAGGGCCAGTACTGCGCTGTAATGTTCTATATTCTATAACCTTCTTCACTGCCCACTCCATCACCAATCTTGGTGTCATCTGCAGACTTACTGCAGGCCTTCTAAAGTCTTCTGCAGTTGTCAGAAACAAGTGGATGTCACTTCACATAAAGTGATTAGACTAGTAATGAAGACAAAGTTTGGGAGAAGATTTGTAGCTCGTGTGCTCGTTGTTGTGGTTCTGTTCGCCGAGCTGGGAATTTGTCTTGCAAACGTTTCGTCCCCTGTCTAGGTGACATCCTCAGTGCTTGGGACTCTCCTGTGAAGCGCTTCTGTGATGTTTCCTCCAGCATTTATAGTGGCCTGTCTCTGCCGCTTCCGGTTGTCAGTTCCAGCTGTCCGCTGTAGTGGCCGGTATATTGGGTCTCATTCGATGTAACGACACTGTTCACCTCTATCTACAAAACCCTAGCCAGAGAAACAATAGCCAACCTGCTGGACAGACATAACAGACAACAAGACATTGAACCTATCAACAAAGACGGCATACTTAAACTACTAGACTTGTGCCTCACAACACAATTCACATTCAACAACCAGATATACGAACAAATCAACGGAACACCCATGGGCTCACCGATCTCTGGACTCATAGCAGAAGCAGTAATGCAAAAGTGAGAACAAACAGTCTTACCGCAAATTCAACCCAAACTCTGGGTCAGATATGTAGATGACACCTTTGTAATCATTAAAAAAACAGAAATAGAGAACACACACCAGATCATCAACGCCACACTCACAGGAATCCGATTCACTAGAGAGGAAGAAAAGGACAACCAACTCCCATCCCTAGACGTGATGGTATAGAGAACACCGAACGGAGAATTCACCACAAAGGTATACAGGAAAGCCCCACACACAGACCAAGTCCTAAACTATGAAAGCAACCACCCCAACACACACAAAAGAAGTTGCATCAGGACACTGTTCAAAAGGGCCACAACACACTGTAGTACACCAGAACTGCAAAAAGAGGAAGAGGAACACCTATACAAGGTATTCGCCAAAAACGGATACCCTCGCAATTTCATCAACAGATGCCTAAGGGAAAGACAACGGAACAAGGACATGCCGCAACCCAAAGGACTAGCCACACTACCATACATCAGGAGCATTTCTGAACTGACAGCCAGACTACTGCGACCACTAGGACTCATAACAGCACACAAACCAACAGCCACGCTCAGACAACAACTCACCAAAACGAAGGACCCGATACCCAACATGAGCAAAACCAATGTAGTGTACAAAGTCCCATGCAAGGACTGCACAAAACACTACATCGGACAAACAGGAAGACAGCTAACGATCCGTATCCATGAACACCAACTAGCCACGAAACGACACGACCAGCTATCCTTAGTAGCCACACACGCAGAAGACAAGCAACATGAATTCGACTGGGACAACACTACGATTATAGGGCAAGCCAAACAGAGAACAGCCAGGGAATTCCTAGAGGCATGGCACTCATCCACAGACTCTATCAACAAACACATCGACCTGGACCCAATATACCGGCCACTACAGTGGACAGCTGGAACTGACAACCGGAAGCGGCAGAGACAGGCCACTATAAATGCCGGAGGAAACAGCACAGAAGCGCTTCACAGGAGGCTCCCAAGCACTGAGGATGTCACCTAGACAGGGGACGAAATGCTTGCAAGACAAATTCCCAGCTCGGCGAACAAAACCGTAGTAATGAAGACCTTGGTTAAAAAGCTTTATGGAGTGTCTTACAGGAAGCAGAACAGGAGATGTTTAGGGAGAGGATTTCAGAGATTATGAATTTGGCAGCAGAAAGCACAGCATCAGTGGTGGAGTGATGCTAATTGAAGTTGTGTAAGAGGTCCCATTGGAGGAGGGTGGAGGTCTCAGACGGTTCAGGTCAGAGGAATTTGAATGCATCGCTATGGCAACATTGAGGCATTGCTGGACTGGAGCCAATGTGGCTCAGGGAGCACATCTGGTAATATCTGGTTTGGGCTGGCATTTGGAAAATAACCACTAATATTGCTTAAACTTGTTGTAAAAACCATAGGCTCATTGCTATCCTTTAAGAAACGAGGAAACTCAATGCTCTGAGGCAGATGATGTGACCTCAATCTAAGTATGGGACTCCCAATTCTCATCCACCTTCATAAATACCACAGCAGCAGCTTTGACACTACGATGCATCTGGTAAAAACAATGACTGCAGATGCTGGAAACCAGATTCTGGATTAGTGGTGCTGGAAGAGCACAGCAGTTCAGGCAGCATCCAAGGAGCTTCGAAATCGACGTTTCGGGCAAAAGCCCTTCATCAGGAATAAAGGCAGAGAGCCTAAAGCGTGGAGAGATAAGCTAGAGGAGGGTGGGGAGAAAGTAGCATAAAGTACAATGGGTGAGTGGGGGAGGGGATGAAGGTGATAGGTCAGGGAGGAGAGGGTGGAGTGGATAGGTGGAAAAGGAGATAGGCAGGTAGGACAAGTTCGGACAAGTCATGGGGACAGTGCTGAGCTGGAAGTTTGGAACTAGGGTGAGGTGGAAGAAGGGGAAATGAGGATACTGTTGAAGTCCACATTGATGCCCTGGGGTTGAAGTGTTCCAAGGCAGAAGATGAGGCATTCTTCCTCCAGGCGTCTGGTGGTGAGGGAGCGGCGGTGAAGGAGGCCCAGGACCTCCATGTCCTCGGCAGAGTGGGAGGGGGAGTTGAAATGTTGGGCCATGGGATGGTGTGGTTGATTGGCGCGGGTGTCCCGGAGATGTTCCCTAAAGCGCTCTGCTAGGAGGCGCCCAGTCTCCCCAATTTAGCGGAGACCGCATCGGGAGCAACGGATACAATAAATGATATTAGTGGATGTGCAAGTAAAACTTTGATGGATGTGGAAGGCTCCTTTAGCGCCTTGGATAGAGGTGAGGGAGGAGGTGTGGGCGCAGGTTTTACAGTTCCTGCGGTTGCAGGGGAAAGTGCCAGGATGGGAGGGTGGGTTGTAGGGGGGCTTGGACCTGAGTTCAACTAAAAGATTCATCCCCACTATTCATGTGTCAACTTTGCCAGCATTACCCACATTCTGTGAGCAGAGTGAACACCTCAGTGCAGCCTCTCAATGTATGTGAACCTGACCCAGCCCAGCAAGGTCAAACCTGTGACCTCCAGCACATACATGGACAAGGACAGCAGGTCAATGGGAACACCACCCCTTTGCAAGTTCCCCTCCAAGTCACTTACCATCCCCTGACTTAGAAATGTACTGCTGTTTCTTCATTGTCATATTCATAGAGGTCTACAGCTGATCAAAAACAACCACCTAACTATTCTAATCCCATTTCCCAACACCTGACCCATAGCTTTGTATGTCTTGACATTGCAAGTTCCTATAGAATCTCTACAGTGTGGAAACAGGCCATTCAGCCCAACAAGTCCACAGCAACTCTCCGAACAGTATTCCATCCAGACTCACCCTGCTATCTATCCCTGTAACCCTACATTTCCCAAGTCTATTCCACCTAACCTACATATCACTAGACACTGTGGACAATTTAACGTGGCCAATCCACCTAACCTGCACATTTTTGTGGGAGGAAACTGGAGCACCCAGAGGAAACCCATGCAGACACGAAGAGAAAGTGCAAACTCCACACAGATAGTCGCCCGAGTCTGGAATTGGGACCGTGGCACCGTGAGGGAGCAGTGCTAACCACTGAGCCACCGTGCCGCCCCATATCTAAATTATATCTACGTCTACATCTATATCTATATCTATATCTCATACTTCCTAAACATAATGAGGGTTTTTGCCCCTATCACCCTAACAAACAGTGAGTTCCAGATTCCCCCACCTTATGGGTGAAAGAAAATTTCCTCAAATCCCGGATGTAGGCTTGCTCACTAAACTGGAAGATTCATTTTCAGATGTTTTGTCACCATACTAGGTAACATCATTAGTGAGCCTCTGACTGAAGCTCATCCGGAGGCTCCCTGATGATGTTACCTAGTATGGTGACGAAACATCTGAAAATGAACCTTCCAGCTGAGTGACCAAACCTACATCTAGAACCTCAACCTGAGCTACAAATCTTCTGAAAACTCACTGCCTCAAATCCCATTTAAACCTCCTGCCCCTTTCCCTTAAATCTATGCCCCTGGTCATTGATCCGTCCACCAAGGGGAACACTTCCTGCCTGTCTATCCTGTCTATGCCCCTCATAATGTTATACATCTCAATCAAGTCTTCCTCAGTCTTCTCTGCTCTAAGTCTATCCAATCTTCCTTCATAACTAAAATTCTCCAGCCCAGGCAACATCCTGGCAAATGTACTCTGTACCTTCTCCAGTGTTATCACATCCTCCTATATTATAGATCCCATAATATATGGGGGCTGGGTCAAAATCCCAGAACTCTCTCTCTAGTGGGAGCAGCTTAGCACATGGACAGTTCCTTTGGAGAACGTGGGTCTTTTGAACATAGGATTCAGCAAGGCAGGGGGGTGGAATGCTGGATTGTCTGAGGTGCTGTTTTCAGGTGAGATGTAAAACCAGCATAAGGCCTTCATCAGGAATGTGTTGATGGGTCGGGGGGAGGTGGTGCATGGGGCTGGGAAGGCAATGGGAAGATGCAAGCCAGGGGGTAATGGTGATAGGTCAGAGGGGAGGGTGGAGCGGTTAGATGACAGTTCAAGAGGGCAGTACCGTGTGGGAGGGTTGGATCTGGGCTGAGGTGGGGGGAGGGGAGATAAGGAGCTGGTCTACTTCAGGACGTGGCTGGAGAGCTCCAGGGCAGAGGAAATGACCTGGGGGTGTGCAGTGAGAGAGAGAGAGAGAGAGAGAGAGACATCTACTCTTGCTCCTCGGATGCTGCCTGACCTACTGTGCTTTTCCAGTATCACACTTTTTAAACAGGCGAGTACTGATGTCCGAGCCAATATTTATCCCAGGACAATGTCCCTGTAACAGGTGATCGATCATTTTCCCATTGTGGGATCCTGTAGCTAGCTGATTGGTTGCCGTAACCTCTATCACTGCAACAGTGACAAGGTTACCTCTGTGGTTTCAAAAGCACTTCCCAAGGGAGGGTGTGAATGACGCTAACTAAATGCAAGACCATTCCTCCCTCTTACTTAAGGGCCATCAGGAACAGTCAATAAATACCAGCATCTCCCAGAGACTCCCGTCTCCCAATTAATAATGAAAGCAGAAACATCTGCTATTCAGGCCTCAGTGTGAGGCAGGACAGTGACAGTCAATTCATGAGAAGGGGTCAATTCAAAGCAATGTGACAGAAGTATTTAAAATGATGATGATTTAGAGACAGCTGCAGTTGGTGGGGGGTATGCCGGGGTGTCTGGGGGTGCGGGGGAATGTTCTAAATGTACAGCCTGTTAGTCTGTTCGATGAATGCTGTCACATTGACTAACTCTCCTGTCTACACTCATTAAGTGCTGCAAGCTCTGTGAAACATTAGCTCTCCCATGGTTATATTTGCCACTTCGTTCCCTTTACTCGTGACCTTTGTACCCTGTTTGCATGAAATCTTTCCCACATTTCAAATATAATTCCTTTGGGAAATGAACCTTCCCTTGTCAGCCCTGCAATGGTTTTACTGAGAGTAATGTGCTGCATGGCCTCAGCTGGTGAGGTCGTGAGTTGTCAGGTTCTGAGGGAGTAGCAGAGATTCATTGCACTATAATAGAAAGTAAGAGAAAGGTTTATGGTGCATTTACAGAACAGCAGCAAGCCATTTGACCTTACAGGCCATGCTGAATTTCCATTTACATTACACCTTTGGTCATCCCATCGTACTCACAACCAATAAATTTCATTTGAAATGTAGTTTTAAAAAATTTATTTCTGGGACCTGAGTATTGCTGGCTGGGTCCAGTATGTATTGCCTGTCCCTAGTTGCCCTTGAGAAGGTGGGGATGAGCCACCTTCATGAATCGCTAAAGCCCGCGTGTTGTAGGTTGACCCACAATGCCCGTAGGGAGGGAGTTCCAGGAGTTTGACCAAGTGACACTGAAGAAATGGCGATATATTTCCAAGTCAGGATGATGAGTGGCTCGGAGCAAGGGGATGGTGTTCCCATGTATCTGCTGCCCTTGCCCTTCTAGATGGAAGTGGCTTTGGAAGGTGTTGTCTGAGGAATTTTGCTGAATTTCTGTGGTGCACCTTGTAGATAGCACACACTGCTGCTACTGAGCATTGGGGGTGGAGGGAGTGGATGTTTGTGAGTGTGATGCCAATCAAGCGGCTGCTTTGTCCTGGATGGTGTGGAGCTTCTTGAGTGTTGTTGGAGCTGCCCCCATCCAGGGCAAGTGGGGAGTATTCCATCTCACTCCTGAAATCAATGACGGTTGCACCACTGAATTTCAGGGATGATTAGAATTTCCCTTGTTAGTGATGGTCATAGCCTGGCATTTGTGTGGGATGAATGTCACTTCTCAGCCCAAGCCTGGATTTTGTACAGATCTTATAGTCACAGAGGGAACATGCAGGGTTGATGTTCCATGGGTTGCATGGCACAGTGGCTAGCACTGCTGCTGCCTCACAGTGCCAGGGACCTGGATTCAATTCCCACCTTGGGTGACTGTCTGTGTGGAGTTTGCACATTCTGCGTGGGCTTCCTCCCAAAATACAAAAAGATGTGCAGGCCAGGTGATTTGGCCGTGCTAAATTGCTCATAGTGTTAGGTGCATTAGTCACAATAAGCTGTAGTCAATAAGTAGGAGCCTTACATGGGTATTCTTGCTACCCAGCTGGTTTAAGGATGAGTATAGGACCAGGGAGATGGTATCTGCTGTGGAGCTGTTGTGCTGGTCAGTGGATTGCAAAGAATCATGACAGTTTAGTCGTCTGGAGTTGATGTGAGCCATGACCAACCTCACGAAGCACTTCCCAATGACTCCCACAAGCAATGTGGAAATGACATTCATCGGTATTGGTTGAGAGATAAATATCCTAAATATCACCTCCACCATCTAGAAGGAGAAGGGCAGCAGATAGAGTGGAGCGTCACCCCTTTCAAGTTACCCTCCGAACCATTCATCATCCGGACTTGGAAATATGTTGTTGTTCCTTCACTGTCACTGGGTCAAAATCTTGGAATTCCCCCCCTGACGACATTGTGGGTCTACCTACAGCACATTGACTGCAGTGGTTCAAAAAGGCAGCTCACCCCCACCTTCTCGAAGCTCAGCCAGCGATACCCAAATCCTATGACTGATTAAAAAAAACTAGGTAAAAATAATGACTGCAGATGCTGGAAACCAGATTCTGGATTAGTGGTGCTGGAAGAGCACAGCAGTTCAGGCAGCATCCAAAGAGCAGCAAAATCAACGTTTCGGGCAAAAGCCCTTCATTAGGAATACAGGCAGAGAGCCTGAAGCGTGGAGAGATAAGCTAGAGGCGGGTGGGGGTGGGGAGAAAGGAGCATGGAGTACAATAGGTGAGTGGGGGAGGGGATGAAGGTGATAGGTCAGGGAGGAGGGAGGAGTGGATAGGTGGAAAAGAAGATAGGCAGGTAGGACAAGACATGGGGACAGTGCTGAGCTGGAAGTTTGGAACTAGGGTGAGGTGGGGGAGGGGAAATGAGGAAACTGTTGAAGTCCACATTGATGCCCTGGGGTTGAAGTGTTCCGAGGCAGAAGATGAGGCATTCTTCCTCCAGGCGTCTGGTGGTGAGGGAGCAGCGGTGAAGGAGGCCCAGGACCTCCATGTCCTCGGCAGAGTGGGAGGGGAAGTTGAAATGTTGGGCCACAGGGCGGTGTGGATGATTGGTGCGGGTGTCCCGGAGATGTTCCCTAAAGCGCTCTGCTAGGAGGCGCCCAGTCTCCCCAGTGTAGAGGAGACCGCATCGGGAGCAACGGATACAATAAATAATATTAGTGGATGTGCAGGTAAAACTTTGATGGATGTGGAAGGCTCCTTTAGGGCCTTGGATGGAGGTGAGGGAGGAGGTGTGGGCACAGGTTTTACAGTTCCTGCGGTGGCAGGGGAAAGTGCCAGGATGGGAGGTGGGCTGTAGGGGGGGCGTGGACCTGACCAGGTAGTCACGGAGGGAACGGTCTTTCCGGAAGTCGGAAAGGGGTGGAGAGGGAAATATGCCCCTGGTGGGGGTTTGTTTGGAGGTGGTGGAAATGTTGGCAGATGATTTGGTTTATGCGAAGGTTTGTAGGGTGGAAGGTGAGCACCAGGGGCGTTCTGTCCTTGTTACAGTTGGAGGGGTGGGGTCTGAGGGCAGAGGTGCGGGATGTGGACGAGATGCGTTGGAGGGCATCTTTAACCACGTGGGAAGGGAAATTGCGGTCTCTAAAGAAGGAGGCCATCTGGTGTGTTCTGTGGTGGAACTGGTCCTCCTGGGAGCAGGTACGGCGGAGGCGGAGGAATTGGGAATACAGGATGGCATTTTTGCAAGAGATAGGGTGGGAAGAGGTGTAATCCAGAAAGCTGTGGGAGTCGGTGGGTTTGTAAAAAATGTCAGTGTCAAATCATTCATCATTAATGGAGATGGAGAGGTCCAGGAAGGGTAGGGAGGTGTCAGAGATGGTCCAGGTAAATTTAAGGTCAGGGTGGAATGTGTTGTTGAAGTTGATGAATTGCTCAACCTCCTCACGGGAGCACAAGGTGGCGCCAATGCAGTCATCAATGTAGCGGAGGAAGAGGTGGGGAGTGGTGCCGGTGTAATTACGGAAGATTGACTGTTCGACGTAGCCAACAAAGAGACAGGCATAGCTGGGGCCCATACGTGTGCCCATGGCTACCCCTTTTGGTCTGGAGGAAGTGGGAGGATTCGAAGGAGAAATTGTTAAGGGTGAGGACCAGTTTGGCCAAACGAATGAGAGTGTCGGTGGAAGGGTACTGTTGGGGACGTTGGGAGAGGAAAAAACAGAGTGCTTGGAGGCCCTGGTCATGGCGGATGGAGATGTAGAGGGATTGGATACCAATTGTGAAGATGAGGCGTTGGGGGCTGGGGAAACGGAAGTCTTGGAGGAGGTGGAGGGCGTGGGTGGTGTCTCGAACGTATGTGGGGAGTTCCTGGACTAGGGGAGATAGGACAGTGTTGAGGTAGGTAGAGATGAGTTCAGTGGGGTGGAGCATGCTGAGACAATGGGTCGGCCAGGATGGTCAGGCTTGTGGATCTTGGGAAGGAGGTAGAACCGGGCAGTGCGGGGTTCCCGGACTATGAGGTTGGAAGCTGTGGGTGGGAGATCTCCTGAGGTGATGAGGTTCTGTATGGTCTGGGAGATGATGGTTTGGTGTTGGGGGGTGAGGTCATGGTTGAGGGGGCGGTAGGAAGAGGTGTAGAGGTCAGTGCACCAGACTACCACTGCGCCCCCTTTATCCGCTGGCTTGATGGTGAGGTTGGGATTGGAGCAGAGGGATTGGAGGGCTGTGCGTTGTGATGGTGAGAGGTTGGAGTGGGGGAGGGAGGTAGACAGGGTGAGGCGGTTAATGTCCCGGTGGCAGTTGGAAATGAAGTGGTCGAGGCAGGTAATAGGCCAGCACGGGGTCTCTGGGTGGATGAAGTGTGTTGGAGATGGGCGAAGGGGTCCTCGGAAGGGGGCGGGAATCCTGATTGTGAAAGTAAGCTCGGAGGTGGAGGCGATGGAAGAATTGTTCGACATCACGGCCTGTATTAAATTCATTGATGCATGGACGGAGGGGGATAAAGATGAGTCCTTTGCTGAGGACTGATCATTCGTTCTCAGTGAGTGGGAGGTCTAGAGGGATGGTGAAAACTCGGCAGGGCTGGGAGGTGGTGTGGGTGTGGAGCTGGGAGTGGGGGCGGAGCCTGTAACTGGAGTGGGTGTGATGGTGGGGGGAATGGGGGTGGAGTCATGAGCAGGGGTAGTGTTCCCCTCAGGGTTCTAGGGGCTGTGAATGGTGACAGTGGGGTCTGTGGGGGGCGTGTCAGCAGAATGCAGGTGGGTGGCATTGGCGGGGGAGGAAGTGGTGGCAGACATGGCGGTAGGGGTGGCGGAAGTCACTGAGCGTGTGGCATCAGCGATGATGTGAGGGGCGGAAGTGATGTCACGTGTGGTGTATGAGGAATTGTGAGGGGCGGAAGTGGTGATTAAAAAAGAAACCATGTGCATCCCCTGTTCCATCAGTGGAACTGGGAATATTATCGGAAGTGGAAATTTTGGCTGTGGAACTGGGATTCTGTGGGTTATGCCATTGTTAGGGAGAAGACCAACCCACTTCCTTCCCACAAAGATATTCCTGGGGAGTACGTACGATTGAAGGCCTTCCAAAAATCTCTTTGTTCTAATCTTAAATATGAAAGACAAAATGCTGCTCAGTAGCGGTAAAGGCCATGTGAATAGTGATTGCACTCTTGCCTCTTACCCCCTGTTAACATCAGGGCACACTTGCAGTGGCAGTTGTCATGGTCTGCATCTCTGGTGCTGAAACTTGCCCCATGAAGAGCCAGGCTGCTCTGGCGACCTGCTGTTCCACTGTATCCTTTCAGGAAAAGCCTGTCGGAGAGACAGCAGAATGAGTCACTAGAATGATTTTTTTTATGCCGTTGTGTATCAGCTCTTCAGCCACAGTGGGTATCCCCTTCCGAGGCTACACCCTCCTTCAGCCAACATAGGCCATGTCTGCATCCTGACCAAGGGGCAGGTGGAAAATGCCTTTTGGAAAGAGCCAAACTATAATTCTGTGGGAGCCTTCATTCACAAAGACCACCAAACACTTTTCAAACACAATCAGTCAAAACTGGCACCAACCTTTCAAAGGAGCAAAAGCTGTTCTTGCTGTGACCCAGTCTATGGGCAAAGAGAGAGGCCAAACAGAGTTGGCAAACTCTGGCTGCCTGGAGGGGACTGAGAGGGAAGGTAAGGGTGGGAAATGGAGGTAAGAGTAGGCCAGGGAGGGAAGAGATGGGGGTCTCTCTGGGGTGGAGGTGCAGTGGGGTAGGGGAGAGGAGGGGTGGGGACGAAGTGGCTGCGGTGGGGTTCAGGGAGTGTGTGTGGGAGCTGTGTTGGGCTGTGGTGGGATGGAGGGGAGGGGTCTGGTGGTAGGGAGGGGAGGGGTCTGGTGATTGGCATGGCATAGGGTGGGAGGGGTAGAGAGTTAGGATAGAGCGAGATGGGGAGGAGGTGGGTGTGGGGATTGATGTTGGGTGGGGAGGGGTGTGGTGTTTGGTGTGGGGTGGGGAGGGGTGCAGAACGAGCTGTGGTTGAGAGGGATGGGGAAGGGAGGGGTGCGGATGGACTGGGTGCAGTGCAGTTCAGGGAGGGAAGGATGGGAATTGTGGTGTGGGGGGGGGGGTGGGGGGTGGGGAGGATTTGCTGTTGAAGAGGCCTGTCTGGGGTATTTGAGACTTTGCCAATGGATTAGAATAAGACAAAAAACAAACTGCAGATGCTGGAATCCAAAGTAGACAGGCAGGAGGCTGGAAGAACACAGTAAGCCAGGCAGCATCGGGAGGTGGGGAAGTCGACGTTTCGGGTGTAACCCTTCTCCAATTCTGCCTGACTCGCTGAGTTCTTCCAGCCTCCTGCTTATTTACAATGGGTTACAATGATGCAGCAAACTTCCTCGAGCTGTGCCCAAACCCCACCTCAGCAGCTTCTACTCCCAACCTCCCCTTGAGCCATACACAACCAACCCCACCAACCACTGCTCCCTGCCCCCTCACCCCGCCCACTGCTCCAGGCCCCCTCACCCCGCCCACTGCCCCCTGCCCTCTCAACCCGCTCATTCCTCCCTGCCCCCTCATCCTACCCACTCCTTCCTGCCCCCTCACCCTGCCCACTTCTCCCTGCCCCCTCACCCCGCTCACTCCTCCCTGGCCCCTCACCCTGCCCACTCCTCCCTGCCCCCTCACCCTGCCCACTCCTCCCTGCCCCCTCAACCCGCTCATTCCTCCCTGCACCCTCACCCCGCCCATTCCTCCCTACCCCCTCACCCCACTCTCTCCCCCCTGCCCCCCACACTCCGCCCTCTCCTCCCTGCCCCCTCAACCCGCTCATTCCTCCCTGCACCCTCACCCCGCCCATTCCTCCCTACCCCCTCACCCCACTCTCTCCCCCCTACCCCCCACACTCAGCCCTCTCCTCCCTGGCCCCCTCACCCCGCTCACTCCTCCCTGCCCCCTCACCCCGCCCACTGCTCCCTGCTCCCTCACCCCGCTCACTCCCCCCTGCCACCCTCACGCCGAACACTCCTCCCTGCCTCCCTCACCTCGCCCACTCCTCCCTGCCCCCTCACACCACTCACTGCTCCCTGCCCTCCTCACCCCGCGCAGGCCTCCCTGCCCCCCTCACCCCACCCACTGCTCCCTGCCCCCTCACCCCGCTCACTCCTCCCTGCCCCCTCACCCTGCTCACTCCTCCAGGCCCCCTCACCCCGCACACTGCTCCCTGCCCCCCACACCCAATCCACTGCTTCATGCCCTCTCACGTCGCCCACTCCCCCCGCCCCCCTCACCCCACTCACTCCTCCCGGCCCCCTCACCCCGCCCACTCCCCCCTGCCCCCTCACCTCGCTCACTCCCCCCTGCCTCCTCTCCCCACTCACTCCCCTCTGACCTTTCACCCCGTTCACTCCTCCCTGCCCCCTCACCCCGCTCACTGATCCCTGCCCCCTCACCCCGCTCACTCCTCTCTGCCCCCTTACCCCGCTCACTCCCCTCTGCCCCCCTCACTCCGCTCACTCCCCCTGCCCCCTCACCCCGCCCCCTCCCCCTTGCTCCCCTCAACCCACCAAGTGCTCTCTGTCCCCTCACCCCGCCCACTCCTACCTGCCCTTCTCAACCCCCACTTCTCCCTGTCCCCCATACCCTGCCCACTCTTCTCTGCCCCCCTCAACCCCCCCTCTCCCCGCCCCCTCACCGTGCTCACTCGTCCCTGCCCCCTCACCCCGCCCACTCCTCCCTGCCCCCTCACCCCGCGCTCTCCTCCCTGCCCCCTCACCCCGCCCACTGCTCCCTGCCCCCTCACCCCACCCACTCTCCCCTGCCCCCTCAACCTCCACTTCCCCCTGCCCCCTCACCCCGCCCACTCCTCCCTGCCCCACTCAACCCCCACTCCTTCCTGCCCCCTCAACCCCCACTCCTCCCTCTGCCCTTAACCCCTACTCCTCCCTGCCCCCTCACCCCGCCCACTGCTCCCTGCCCCCTCACCCCGCCCACTCCTCCCTGCCCCCTCACCCCGCTCTCTCCTCCCTGCCCCCTCACCTCGCCCACTGCTCCCTGCCCCCTCACCCCACCCACTCTCCCCTGCCCCCTCAACCTCCACTTCCCCCTGCCCCCTCACCCCGCCCACTCCTCCCTGCCCCCCTCAACCCCCACTGCTCCCTGCCCCCCTCAACCCCCACTCCTCCCTGCCCCACTCAACCCCCACTCCTTCCTGCCCCCTCAACCCCCACTCCTCCCTATGCCCTCAACCCCCACTCCTCCCTGCCCCCATCAACCCCCCTTCCTCCCTGCCCCCTCATCCTACCCAATCCTCCCTGCCTCCTCAACCTTCACTCTTTCCTGCCCTCTCATCCGACCCACTCCTTCTTGCCCCCTTATCCCGTCCACTGCTCCATCTCGCCTCATCCCACCCACTCCTCTGTCCCTTTGCCCCCCCTTTTCCAACCCAACCCACTCACCCTTGCCCCACCCACTCCTCCCTTCATCCCACCCATTCCTCCCCTCACCCCACCCACTCCCCCTCACCCCCTCGTCCCACGGGCTCCCTCCAATTCTCCTCCCCCTGTAATGTGTTGCTGTTGTTGTGTGGAACTCCAAGGTGTGAGTGTGGGGTGTGGCTGCACAGTTTTGTGGGAAACATTGCTGTCAGTCCCAAACTAACCGTCTCATGCCTTTCAAAGCAGTCTCCCTGAGTCCATGAAAATTGGGCTCTGGGACTCCAGTATGAAAATTCCTTACTGGGGAAGTTTTGTTTTCTCATCATTCACTCTGTCAAGATCCTTTAGAGTTTCATAAAGTTCATTGAGACTATCTCTTATTTCTCTAAACTCCACAGAACATAAACTGTTCTGCTCTCTCTCCTCCCAGTCCCCTCCTCCCAGAGCACTGGTAGCACTTCGATGTGGCTGGCGAGATCATTCTACTTTGTGTTTGAGGGAAACAGTAAGCATCCAGACCCACAACTTTGAGACTTTGCCAAAACTATGTTCAAAAAAGCTGTTGGGATGAATCATGAGGTGTCAGAGAGTGTGACATGACTGAGGGTGAACTCGTGAAAAGACTTTTATCTGGAGAGTTTGATTGTGTTGGATAAACAGTCAGTTGGACAGGGGAACGATCCAGTTACATTCTTCTAGGTTACCACACTGACTAAAGTACAAAACTGTGAGCAAACAGTCCGTCCCATCAGAAACCATCTTTAAAAAAACACATTACTGTTTGCATTGGCTACAGCATACAAGATTTATTTCATCTCATTTGCGACAATTCAATCCGTGATCTTATATTTCAGACTGTCTGTACTTCTGTATGAGAGTCGTTTTGTTTCTCTGGACTGTTTGTCATTCCTTCTCTCACACACTCTGTCTTTGTGTGTCTCTGCCTTTGTTGAAACCTCTGTTGATGCTTTGTTCTGTGTTCCTCATTCTCTCAGGGGCTGTCTCTCTTGCTTTCTACCTCAGTCTACGTCTTTATGTCACCATCTCTCCCTGTCTCAATTTCTGTCCTTCTCTCTGCTTCTCTCTCCCTACTGTTTCTGTCTGTACCCTCCTGTCTTTTATTCTTTTCTTGAACCTGTTTGTTTCTGTGCTCATTACATTCAAGTAGACGAAGAAATTGAGCCAGTCTGATGAAGCACTTCAAGGTTGATCAGCTGCACCCAGGTGTTTAGACTGAGACAATTGAGAAAGTTGGCTGAAGATGGAACAATCAGGAAGCAGTGTAATGGTTTCTCTAACACTGGGTCTTTGAGCACAAGTGCATCTTAACCAAGTGGATAGAGACCAATCACCAAGAGACGGATTTGCTGGCCTTTTGTATCATTGTGGGATCATGCTGTGTTTTCTACATAACAACTTGGCTGTTCATCAGAGGAGAGAAATGGAAGGAAGGAATGGGGTTGGCTGGGAGGGTGAAACTGACATAGTCGAGAACAGAGCTGAAAATGTGTTGCTGGAAAAGCGCAGCAGGTCAGGCAGCATCCAAGGAACAGGAGAATCAATGTTTCGGGCATTAGCCCTTCTTCAGGAATGAGGAAAGTGTGTCCAGCAGGCTAAGATAAAAGGTAGGGAGGAGGGACTTGGGGGAGGGGCGTTGGGAATGCGATAGGTGGAGGGAGGTCAAGGACCTCCCTCCACCTATCCCTACCTTTTATCTTAGCCTGCTGGACACACTTTCCTCATTCCTGAAGAAGGGCTGATGCCCAAAACGGCGATTCTCCTGTTCCTTGGATGCTGCCTGACCTGCTGCGCTTTTCCAGCAACACATTTTCAGCTCTGATCCCCAGCATCTGCAGCCCTCACTTTCTCCCCATAGTCGAGAACAGAAACAAGGCATACATCTGAATGAGGTTTCATGGAAACATATTAGAGAGCCTTATGGGATAGGTGGAGAGAGGCTGTTTCCCCACATTGGGGAATCTATGTGGTGCCATAGTCTCAGGCTAAGAGCATTCTCATTTGGGACTGTGATGAATGAAGGTACATCCCTTCACTTGGAGGGTTGGGAACCATTGGAATTCTTTCCCCCAGGGCTCAGTCATTGACTCTATTGAAGACTGATCAATTGTTTTTGGACAGTGAGGATATCTAAAAATATAGGGATATTGGGGGGAGGTGCAAGATCAGTCATGATCATATTAATTAGCAGAGCAGACTCAAGGTGTACAATAGCTGTCTTCTCTTCATATTTCTGAGCACAATTTGTGAACACACTCCTCCTTAATGTCGTGGGCATAGTCCAGACTGTCACAGAAGCCAAACTGCCATCCATGGACTCCATCTACACCTCTCATTGCCATGGAAATGCAGCTAAATCATCAAAGACTCCTCCCAGCTCGGACACAATCCCTTCTGTCAGGCATAAGATACAGAAGCTTGAACACACTCACCAACAGATTCAAGGACAGCTTCTTCCCTGCTATTATCAGACTGCTGAATGGACCTCTCTAACTTCAAATCTAATGTAGACCTTGCTTTGTGCACCTCCTAAGCAGTCGTAACTCTGTATGCCTTACTTTTTCTATGATCTGTATGTCTTTGTATGGTATGATCTGCCTGTACTGCATGCAAAACAAAACTTCACACTGCACTAAGGTTCAACAATAAATCAAAATAGCAAACATTTAAGTTCTTAAACAGACAAAATCCTTTAAACCTTAGGGCAGGGGTAGACATGAGATATTGTTAAGCTTTGTGTGCTCTCATCCTGCAGCCTGGTTGCCCTAACTGGGTTTATCTTCAGTTTTTCACGCAGGTTATTTAACAATGGATCATTGCACAGTGCCTTCAATCAGTTTCTACTTAGCTTGGTTGGCTGGAAAGATGGTTTGTGATGCAGTGATACCAACAGCATGGGTACAGTTTCTGCGCTGATTGAGGTTACCATGTAGAACTCATCTCTCCCTTGCCTGAGGTGTGGTAACCCTCATGTTAGAACACCACCATTCATCCCTCTCTCTCTCTCTCTCTCTCTCTCTAATGGGAGAGAGGACTATGGTGACTTTGCCTTGTAGAGTTTTAAAAAATAAACTTTTATCTAAGCAAGAATTTTATCTGTGATCCTGGCTAATACTGGGTATACTTGCAAAGGAGTAAAATCTTCTATATCAAGTTTGATGACTTCATGAATCATAGGAGTCTTAGAAAGTGTGGAGAGTGATATTGTTGTTTGGAAATCATTCGTTTTACTCAGAGTGACTTTTATTAGTCTCTCAGTGACTGTTTCAAGCAAAACCAAACACTGTACCTGTAATTCTGCTTCTCACTGCTCAAGTGGAATTTCTCATAAAAGGAATAGACTTGGTTTCCATCCCAGTCCCGCAGCTCAATCCGTAACGAGTGGAGCCGTTGGCTGGTCAGCAAGTAAATGGCCTCATTCCCCAGCCAGTACTCCCCAGCTCCATCTCCGAAACCCTGCCAGAGAACAGTGTCAGTGGTGAAACAACAGCCAAGGGAACTACTTCACCAAGAAAGCAGCAGGACGAGCAAACTTGCATTTCTCTAGCACCTCTCACGCAACTTCAGGATGTCATAAAGCCCTTTAGCAGCCAATGAAAATATTTTTTAACAGAACTTGTAGAAAACACCCAAATTTTCTGTGACTTGCAAACTTACTCTTTAAAGTTAAAAATCACACAACACCAGGTTATAGTCCAACAGGTTTAATTGGAAGCACTAGCTTTCGGAGCGCTCCTTCATCAGGTGGTTGTCATAACCTGGTGTTGTGTGATTTTTAACTTTGTCCACACCAATCCAACACCAGCGTCTCCTTCCTGGAGCAAATAAAAATTTAGCCCATGTCATTGATGGGGTAATTATTGTTCCATTTTCATTTCTGCATCAATCGCAACTCGTGGTTAAGATTCGCTTTTACAACTGTGAAAGCAACGCAACTGAACAATCAAACTTTAAAAGTTAACTCGACTGGAGCTCATGCCTTCGTTTGCCCAAAGGGCCCTGAGCAGCACCATGAGCATTGTAAGAACAATCGCCAGATAATCTACCCCAAGTTTAGATCCGAGCAGGAGACAAAACAGCAAAGAACTCCAGATCTCCTCTTGAAATCAGAAACATATTCACAAGAAAGGTCACTGGACATGAAACGTTAACTCTGATTTCTCTCCACAGATGCTGCCAGACCTGCTGAAAATTTCCAGCAATTTCTGCTTTTGCTTCTGATTCACAGAATCTGCAATTCTTTTGATTCTTTTTTTCAGGAGAGAGAACAGGCAGACCTTTATCCATTCCTTTGCCTTCCCTTCTGCTGGTCTCTCTCTCTCTCTCTGGCCTCCATCTCCACCTATCATTTACCCCTCTCTGACACTCTCCCCCCCGCCCCCCCCCCCCCCCCCCCCCAGCTTCGATATATATTCCAACCACTTCTTAGCTACAATCAGTTCTGAAAAAAGTTCACTTGATCCAAATGGCTAACTTTCTCTCCACAGATGCTGCCAGACCTGTTGAGTTTTTACAGCAGTTTCTGGTTTTGTTTCAGATTTCTAGCATCAGCTGTTTTTTATTTTCGTGTTTGTTGGGCAACAAAGCACTCATATTCCATGAACGAAAAAATAAATCAAGGATCAGTCTGCCCCTCTTACGTGGCTGTGAAAAAGTCTGGCCCATGTTAAAGCAAGAGATTTCTTCCTGATATCTTGGCCAATGTCATTAATACGGATTAACTGGTCATTATCACAATACAGCTTGCAAATTGGGGCCTTACTGCAGGCAAATTTTCTGTCATTTCCTACATTATAACTTCTGTCCCCTCCCACTGCAAAATCCTAGGATTTCATCTGAAATGAACGGTCTATTTAGACCTTGAACAAATATATGTGTGTAAATATGATTGTAGAAGATATGAAAGTAGAGGAGAGGTTTATGATGGAGTGTGATGAACATAGATAGAGAAGGAGGAGCATTAGAGTTGAATGCCATGTGGAAAAATAGGTAGAGAAATTTGCTGTTGAATTGGACATTGACTGTGATCCAGGTTGACTCAGATTGGATTAGGACCAGACCACTTCAGAAATGGATTTGCAAATTTTTCTCAGGCATCGTCTTGCTGTGTTCAGAGATGGCTTTCTCAGCTTGGGGGTTACTTTGGCTGTTAGTCTACAAGGCCTTGTGCCAAATACATTCTTTTTGTTTTGGAATGTTAGGATTATTGGCACAAGGGGCTGCCCCATGGGAAATGCCCCACTTCTCTTTCCAAGTGGATGGTAAGAGCCCCGCACTTCTCCCGATCCTCCGTAATCCAACAAGGATATCGAGGCATTGGGGAGAAGTTACAAAACTAGGACTTTCAAAGTCAAAACTACTTTGGAGAGGTCATAACTATCAGTAATAACTAAAGAAACTGGTTCTCTTACCTTTAGAAAAGGGAAGGCTGGAGGGGAGTGAAGTGGTCTGGTCCTAATCCAATCTGAGTCAACCTGGATCACAGTCAATGTCCAATTCAACAGCAAATTTCTCTACCTATTTTTCCACATGGCATTCAACTCTAATGCTCCTCCTTCTCTATCTATGTTCATCACACTCCATCATAAACCTCTCCTCTACTTTCATATCTTCTACAATCATATTTACACACATGTATTTGTTCAGGGTCTAAATATACCCTTCATTTCAGATGAAATCCTAGGATTTTGGAGTGGGAGGGGACAGAAGTTATAATGTAGGAAATGACAGAAAATTTGCCTGCAGTAAGGCCCCAATTTTCAAACTGTATTGTGATAATGACTAGTTAATCCGTATTAATGACATTGGCCAAGATATCAGGAAGAACTCTCTTGCTTTAACATAGGCTGCAGATCTTTAAAATTGTGCAAACATTTGAGAATAGATTCAGTGAAGATGTTTGTACTTGCAAAAGAGATCAGGGCTAACAGTCAAAAATATAAAGAGTCACTAATAAATCCATTAGGGAATTCAGATGAAACTCCTTTATTGAAGGATTGATGAGAATGTAGGATTCGTTCCCAGAAACTGTAATTGAAGGCAATAATGCAGATGCTTTTAAGGGGAAACAAAGTAGGTTTATGAGGGAGAAAGGAGTAAATGGTCTGGTGGTGGGCTGAGATGAAGGAGGAGGAGTGAGAACAGTCCTGTGATGGTGAGCTATTGGGCATGGTCCATTAGGGCTGAATGGCCTGCAAATTCTATGTTAGATATAAAGGAGCAGACAGATCAATAACAGCCCAGTCAGTCTAAATCAAAGCCTGAGGCCTTCACTCCTCCTGTAGATATTCAAAGGTCAGAGAGAGAGCCCTGCCGAGAGGGCCTGGTAGCTAGAACCGTGGCATCACTTATTGCATGGAGAGCAGCAGCTAAACCTGGCAGTGGGATCACCAGCCAACTGTGCCATTACACTGGAGTCTCTGTGTGGCGATGTTGTATTGTACTGAATGGTCCATGCCATTAAAACAGCAGCAACAACAAAGTGCATTGATGTAGTGTCTTTACTACATCTCAAGCTGCTTCAAAGTGTGTCATCAAGCAAAACCTGACCCCATTCCATATCAAAACATATTAGGACTGGTGATGAAAGTCTTAGCCAAGAGGTAGATATAAGGAGTGTCTTAAAGGAGGAGGCAGATGTTCAGAGGTGGAGGGGTTCCAGATGCAGGGGTGTTGGCAGCTCATAGAGTCATGGAGATGTAGAGCATGGAAACAGACCCTTCGGTCCCACCCGTCCATGCTGACCAGTTATCCCAACCCAATCTAGTCCCACATGCCAGCACCCGGCCCATATCCCTCCAAACCCTTCCTATTTATATCCCATCCAAAAGCCTTTTAAATGTTGTTATTGTACCAGCCTCCACCACTTCCTCTGGCAGCTCATTCCATACACGTACCACCCTCTGTGTGAAAATGTTGCCCCTTAGGTCTCTTTTATATCTTTCCCCTCTCACCCTAAATCTGCGCCCTTTAATTCTGGACTCCCTGACACCAGGGAAAAATATTTGCCTATTTACCCTATCCATGCCCCTCATAATTTTGTAAACCTCTATAAGGTCACCCCTCAGCCTCCGACGGTCCAGGGAAAACAGCCACAGCCTGTTCAACCCCTCCCTATAGCTCAAATCCACCAACCCTGGCAACATCCTTGTAAATCTTTTCTGAACCCTTTCAAGTTCCACAACATCTTTCCGATAGGAAGGAGGCCAGAATTGCACGGCAATATTCCAACAGTGGCCTAACCAAAGTCCTGTGCTCAATACTCTGACCCATAAAGGAAAGCATACCAAACGCCTTCTTCACTATCCTGTGACTCCACTCTCAACGAGCTATGAACCTACACTCCAAGGTCTCTTTGTTCAGCAACACTCCCTAGGACCTTACCATTAAGTGTATAAGTCCTGCTACGATTTGCTTTCCCAAAATGTAGCACCTCGCATTTATCTGAATTAAACTCCATCTGCCACTTCTCAGCCCATTGGCCCATCTGGTCTGAAGGCACAGGCCCTAGTGGTGAAAATTCAATGCATATCTCATAGGTTTCAGGGGCTGGAAAAGTTCAAAGATTTCCAGGTCCAAACCTAAGCCCAGGACTTTCTCCCACCTTATTACTGACAGGCCGCAGGTACTGTGACCTCCAGTCACTTTTTCAAAACAAAATATCATATGAACCAACCAAGCACAGGAATATAAACAGTTGCAATATTAACAGTTTCTGTAAGAAAATGTGTCCTTGTATGCAGCCACTCATACTTCCTCCTTACACTGTGATGGTAAAGTTTGATCCTTAATGTTTCTTTTGCAGTGAGTAATGGGGAAAGGTTTTGGGATGTACTGAGGTTGTGGTAGGCACTATATGAATGTAAGGATTTTCTATCTTCTCAGAGATATACTACTGTGTATGCATTGACACTCCGGGTTACACATGTACACATTAGGGGCACCCATTAAAATAGTGGAATCCTGACAAAATCTGCACCTTCACCAGCTCTGAGGCTAATTATAGTGTTCATTCCCAACTCAAAGCCACTTGCCCCAGCTCCACCCAGACTTGATTTGAGTTCGTTGCTTTATTGCAGATTGAGTTTGCTTCCATTTCATTCACTCACTGCTCCATCAAGGCAGCATTTCTCCAACAGTTACATACTTGATGTGGTTCTGACAGTGCTCGATATATTCTATAAAACTCTGTGCTCAATGCTATTTTTAAACTGAATCTGATTTTTATGAGCTGGCAGCTTTCTGTGTAATCAGAGATCTTTCCCACACAATCAGCTTGTTTAATACCGGCCTGGTTTGGTCATACTAGATCAGCTGTACAGAGAGCTCCAGGTCTGGAGTCCTCCAATTTAAAGAAACATTGAATGAGGTTATTCATGTCGGACTCTGGCTTCAAACCCAAGCTCTTATGTTACTCAAGACCAAAGCAATTGTAGGTCACAAAGCAAAGGGAAAAACACACCCTTTTCCCATTTTACAACTGAGGTAAATTTGCCCCAGGATTCTTCTGCTCTCTTCCTTCAGGCAGAAGATTCCAGTTGATGGTAGTGCAGGACAAATTTGATCCTAGTGTAAAACAAAGTTTGAGAGAAAACAAGTTTAATTTTGCAATTTGTTTACTGCAGTGATCAGTTGTTGACCATATCTACAAGAATCCACAAATGTGCTTTTGACAAAAGAACATGAAGGTTTATTGTACAAAAGAATTTTCCACCATCAAAGAACTATTTGAAATGGCCTAATTGCAAATATTAGAAATAAAAATTCAATCCTGCGCTCCCAGCACCAAACTGACCGATACTCAAATCTCAGTGAAGGGTCACACTGTCTCTAATTTAAAGTTCCTTTCTCTGTGGCCGTGGCTGGAGTTTATTTTTGGTAATCTGGTGCATTCACTGAATGCCTTTTTAAAATATCTCTTCCTGAGCCCTTAAGCAAATTGCTAACAAAGCTCACTTATTTCTTACACGGGTTCCTTAAACTCTTCTTTCATTGCCTTTTGTTGCTGTTGCCTTTGTCTTACTGACAGTAAGCCATTTAGGACTTGTCTCCTTCTGCCTTGATTGTTTTGGAGACTGCTAAACTGCATTGTTGCTATTGCTGGCCTTTCTCTACCTACCTTTGACCCTGACAGAAACCTACACATTCCTTGATCTTCTGTCTTGATGATTCTGTCTTTCTAAACGTACTCATTTCTGTTTCTGTCCTCCTGTGTTATAGCTCATTGCTCAGCAAAGCCTAATATTTTTCTAGCTTCTACATATTTCTTAAATACTGAACTATTCATGTTAAAGAATTTTTAAAAAACTCAATTAAATGCATGCAAACAAACTTCCAAACATCCTACCATTGCTGTCAGAATTCAAAAATATAGCTCAACCTATATATAAAGCTCCCCTTCTTAACCCACACCATATGAAAATACAAATCAAACCTTGAGATACACGTGGTTCTGTCAACTATAGATTAAGTTTCCAAATCATAATAATTATATGTTGTGAACCTTTGTCACAACTTGTACAAATGTACAGGAGGTCAGGCAGTATTCGAGGAGCAAGAGAGTTGACATTTCAGGCAGGACCCTGCTTCAGGACTGATGAAGAGTTTATGCCCGAAATGTCAACTGTCCTGCTCCTCAGATGCTGCCTGATCTGCTGTGCTTTTCCAGCACCACACTTTTATTAACTTTGACTCTCCCACATCCGCAGTCCTCACTTTCTCCCAGTTGCACAGGAACCAAACTCTCTTCAAATCTCTGCACGTTGAACATAAACTGCAAGGGTTTGACATTCCTCTGAGGGCATTGGTTGAAAAGCATCAAAAAAACTGCAAAATCAAACTTATTATCTCTTCTCTGAGAGAGACAAATTTTTTTAAGCAACAGTATCAAGGGATATGGAACACAGTTCGGCCATGACTTCATAGAATGGCAGAGCAGGCTAAAGGGGCTGAATGGCCTACTCCTGTTCCTATGTTTCTTACAGCAGTTGCCCATTGAGTATATTAGTGACCATAAATATATGACCGTCATGAACAAATCAACCACAGTCCAAAGATGTCTAGGTCAGGTGAATTGGCCATGCTAAATTGTCCGTAGTGTTAGGTAAGGGGTAAATGTAGGGGTATGGGTGGGTTGCGCTTTGGCGGGTCAGTGTGGACTTGTTGGGCCGAAGGGCCTGTTTCCACACTGTAAAGTAATCTAATCTAATCTAAAATCCAAAAGGGAATTCAGGGAAATGTTTCCCACCCACAGACTGGTTGGAATATGCAATTCCCTCTCATAGCGGGTAGCTGAGGTGAAGTGTCCTGGACCAATATTTATCCTGAAACTATCCAACAGTAAAACAGATTATCTGTGAATTGATCCCATTGCTGGTCATGAGAGTTTGCTGTGTGCATGTTGGCTGTCTCATTTCCTACATTTTAGTGAGAGTTTGTTTTTAACAAAGTGTTTGACCCTAATGGGACAGTTATTTCCTGTAACATAAGAAACAAGGCATGGATCCTGTCATATTGAAGAATCTAACAGATATTTATTACAACAGATAATTATGCACAAACATTACGTTCCTTAGGCATATTGAATTATTAGGCTACAACATCGAAACATGTTTCCAGTTCAAGGCATTTAAGATAATGTGGAGTATGAGAACTTTGTACCTTCAAAACTGAAGCAATTGGGATTGAGGGTAACTTACAGCACAGATCGAGAACCGTTTGACAAACCAGAAAAAGAGAGGTGGCAGGTGGTGACTAGTAGGGATACTCCCTCGTAGGGATCAGGGATTGGGCCCCAATGATTCACAGTGAATATCAATGAGGGATCCAACAACAACATTCCCAATGTGATGATGACACAAAGCCTGGTTGGATTATGAGTGTGAGCTGAATGCGAGGATGTTTCAGGATGATTTGAACAAGTTCCGTAAGTGGGCAATCATAAGGCAGGAGCAGTATAATATGGATAAATGTGATGTTATACAGTTTGGTGTTAAAATCAGAAAAACAGAATATCATTTTTGTGGCGACTCATTGGGAAGTGTGGAAATACAAAGGAAGTTGGGTATCCTTGTACATCAGTCAGTGAAAGCAAACAGACAGGTGCACTGAGCAAATGGTGTGTTAGCCTTCATTGCAAAAGGATTTGATTTCAGAAGTAGGGATGTCTTCCTGTAGTTAGACGGGGCCTTCGTGAGACCACACTTACAGTATTGAATGCAGTTTGATCTCCCTAGGAGAGAGTATATTGCGATTGAGGGAGTGCAGCAAAGTTCATTCGACTGATACTGGGGATGGCAGGACAGTCGTACGAGGCGAGGTTGGTTCAGCAGGGCCTGTAATCACTAGGGTGTAGAAGGATGGGAGGGGATCTGATTAAAATGTAAAACATTCCAACAGGGGTCCACAGACTAGATGTAGGGAGGAGTTGTGGAGTCTGGACCCAGGGATCAGGCACAGGATATTAGATAGGTGATTTAGGGCTGAGGTGAGGAACCATTTCTTCATCCAAAAGGCAGTGAATCTGTGGAATGTTCTATCACAGAAAGCTGTGGAGGCCAGGTCACTGAGTACATTAAAGAAAGAGATAGATTATTTAGATATTAAAGGCATCAAGGGGTATGGAGAGGAAGAGGGAAACTGACTTTGAGATAAGGAATCAGTTGCGATCGTAATGAGTGATGGAACAGGTTCAAAGGGACTGATGGCCTATTGCTATTCCGAGCTTCCACGTTTCTATCTGCTATGATGTGGTGATGATGATTCTTCAAAACATACTGACATAGTGGCATATTACCAACTGAATTCAAGTCATGTGATATCAAGAAACAGTTGGAGACAGTGAATACTGCAAAGGCTATGGGCCCTGACAACAATCCGGCAATAATGTTGAAGACGTGTGCTCTGAAACGTGCCATTCCCCTAGCTAAGTGTAATTAGTAGAACTAAGTATAACTAAGTCCCCTCTTCCAGTATAATTACAAAACTGGCATCTACCTGACAACGTGGAAGATTGCCCTGGTATGTACTGTAAATAAAAAGCTGGACAAATTCAACCCAGCCAAATACCACCCCATCTATTCTCGATTATCAGTAAAATGATGGAAGTGTTATGAAGATGTGGGTGTACTGTACCTTTAAAAGAGTTAAAAGCTAGCAGTGACAGCACCAAGTGTTTTCAATAAGACACAATGTAAACATGTGGTCCAGCTACTGGGGTGGCTAGGGTAGCTAGTTGCCTGGAGACAAAAACAGATTTGAATTAGGCCAATCAGTTTAAATATACCTCCCAAAAAACTCTAATCCAGTTTGAATTGAGTCTATTGACAATCTTAAAAGCCAATGACACAATCCAATGCTTTGGGGGGGTATAAGACCGAGGAAGATTGAACAATTGGGAGGAGAGCTGCCATGCCAGCATCTGCAAACTGCCCAGAGAATAGCTCTCTTAAAAGTACCTTTATCGATCAGTAAACCTGTGAAGCTGAGTCTCCAGGAAGAAGAAAAGAAGACAGGAATACGGAGAGGAACCGAAGGCTTCCTGGTTTTGAGATAAGAAGTTTTGTTTTGTAAATCTTAATTGGGAGTTTTATCGGACTAGCATTAGAGAAGGGAATGTAACAGATAGGTTAGAGGAAGGAGTTGTAAATAGTTGTTAGTTATTTATTCTCTGTTATACTTTAAGAAATAAAGTTGTTAATTTTTACGTTAAATATTTCTTGACCTCTTGAATGTTCACAGATTAATGCATGGAATAAATCTTTTCTGTGTTGCTGGTTTTAAATTAACAGAGGGGTTTACCCCATGTTGTAACAGTTCAGGGGCTTGTCGTTGGGATTTGAACTGGTTTAGACCGATTTGAATAGATTTGTGGGTACGAAAAGTCTCACCAGATTTAAACACTTGCAGGTTAGTGTCTTAGATCTTTAAATAAAACTTAGGTGAGACAATTTGTTTCCTTTCAGTGATTTGTAGTTGGTTAAATTAAAAGTGAGAGAAATGCCTCTTAAAATTGCTCAACAGGTTCTGGGATTCGAAGATGATTCTCAAATTTGTCAAGAAAGTTTAGAAGGAAAGAAAAAGGTCATACTTTTAGAATTAGCAAATAAGTCAGACTTGGGTTTAACCAAGGACAAAAGTAAAACTGAAATTGTAAGAGAGTTACTCACTTAGGATGTCAGAGAAACAGACAAGTGCATTAGAGGTAGAAAAACTTGAACTGCAATTGAGGAAAATGGAGCTAGAAAATAAACAAAGGGAGAGAGAAAGAGAGAGGAGAGAGATAGGAAAAAGAGAGAGAGAAGGATCTTAGCTGAGCAAAGAGAGAGAGAGAGAAGGATCTTAGCTGAGCAAAGAGAGAGAGAAGAAAGGGGGAGAGAAGAGAGAGAAAAAGAGAGAAAGGGAGAGAAAGAGAGAGAGAATTTGAATTTAAGAAGTTCGACTTAGTCAGTGAAGTTAACAGGATGGGGATTAAAAGAGAAGGTAGTGATATACATAAATATGACAAAACTCTCCCACATTTTGATGAGAAAGACGTTGAAGAGTTTTTTATTTCATTTGAAAATTTGACTAGGCAGATGGAATGGTCTGAGGATTTATGGGTAATGCTAGTTCAAATTAAACTGGTAGGCAGAGTGAGTGAGGTATTTGCCATGCTGTCAGATGAGGAGTCAAGAGATTATGAAGAGGTAAAACAGGCTATTTTAAGTGCTCATGAATTGGTACCAGAAGCATATAAACAGTGGTTCAGAAACACAAAGAAGGAACCAGGACAGATTTATGTTGAATTCAAAAAAATTAAACATAGTCATTTTGATCAATGGGTAGGTGCTTTGAAAATAGATAAGACCTTTGAGGCTCTACAAGAGATTATTCTGCTGGAGGAGTTTAAAAACTCACTTCCAGAGATTGTAAGAATTCAAGTGGGGGAACAGGAAGTTCAGGAAGTGAGAAGGGCAGCAGAATTAGCAGATGAATACGTGTTGGTGCAAAAGACAAGCTTGCGGCCAGAACTTCATCCTAGGAGGGATAGAAGTTGGGGGAAGGGGAGATCCTACACTACGAACCCAAGAGTAGAGATCACTGGTAAGTGTTTATCACAGGATAAAAAAGAAGCCCAAGAGGGTGGAAAGGAGGTGAAAGGCCTCAGGTGTTTCCACTGTGGGAAAGTGGGACATGTGAAGTCACTGTGCTGGTCATTAAAGAAAGGCACTGTGGTAAAAAAAGCTAAGACAGTGGAATTAGTGAAGGTAGTAAAGGAGACCCCAAGAAAAGCCGAGGAGCTACAGGAGAGTGTACAGCCTGGGCAGCGACTGGGTATGGAGTTAGTACATGATCTCTGCAAAGAATTTGCTTCTGTGGGTAAAGTTTAGTCAGAAAAAACAAGGGGAGGAGGACAAGAAGTTATAATTTTGAGAGATACAGGATCTAACCAGTCGCCAATTGTAGGAGATGAGCGAATATGCACTCTTTCTGATCTGTTACCCGAGAAAGTGGTAACTTGTGGGATAGATGGACAGAAATTTAGCATTCCCCTATATAAGATCAGGTTGGAGTGTCAACTCATGTCTGGGGGAGTTACAGTGGGAGTGATTGACAGAGTATCAATTCCAGGAATTCAGTTTGTTCTTGGGAATGATTTGGCAGGATCCAGGGTGGGAGTGGTACCCCTTGTTGTGGAGAAGCCAAGGAAGACCGAGAAACTGATGAGTTAAAACAGAAATATCCTGGTATTTTCCCGGACTATGTAGTAACCAGATCCCACTATCACAATTAACAAGTGGTGGGCAAGTTGTTGGAGTGAATCCTGAGGGACAGGATGTACATGTATTTGGAAAGGCAAGGACTTATTAGGGATAGTCAACATGGCTTTGTGTGTGGGAAATCATGTCTCACAAACTTGATTGAGTTTTTTGAGGAAGTAATAAAGAGGATTGATGAGGGCAGCACGGTAGATGTGATCTATATGGACTTCAGTAAGGTGTTCGACAAGGTTCCCCATCAGATACTGGTGAGCAAGGTTAGATCTCACAGAATACAGGGCGAACTAGTGATTTGGATACAGAATGGGCTCAAAGGTGGTGGTGGAGGGTTGTTTTTCAGACTGGAGACCTGTGACCAGTGGAGTGCCACAAGGATCGGTGCTGGGTCCTCTCCTTTTTGTCATTTACGTAAATGATTTGGATGAGAGCATAAGAGGTACAATGAGTAAGTTTGCAGATGACACCAAAATTGGAGGTGTAGTGGACAGCGAAGAAGGTTACCTCAGATTACAAAAGGATCTGGACCAGATGGACCAATGGGCTGAGAAGTGGCAGATGGAGTTTAATTCAGATAAATGCAAGGTGCTGCGTTTTGGGAAAGCAAATCTTAGCAGGACTTAGACACTTAATGGTAAGGTCCTAGGGAGTGTTACTGAACAAAGAGACCTTGGAGTGCAGGTTCATAGCTCATTGAAAGTGGAGACACAGGTAGATAGGATAGTGAAGAAAGCGCTTGGTATGCTTTTCCTTATTGGTCAGAGTATTGAGTACAGGACATTGGTTAGGCCACTGTTGGAATATTGCATGCAATTCTGGTCTCCTTTCTATCGGAAAGATGTTATGAAATTTGAAAGGGTTCAGAAAAGATTTACAAGGATGTTGCCAGGGTTGGAGGATTTGATTTATAGGGAGAGGCTGAACAGGCTGGGGCTGTTTTCCCTGGAGCATCGGAGGCTGAGGGGTGACCTTATAGAGGTTTGCAAAATTATGAGGGGAGTGGATAGGATAAATAGACAAAGTCTTTTCCCTGGGGTTGGGGAGTCCAGAACTAGAGGACATAGGTTTAGGGTGAGAGGAGAATGATATAAAAGAGACCTAAGGGGCAACCTTTTCACACAGAGGGTGGTACATATATGGAATGAGCTGCCAGAGGAATTGGTGGAAGTTGGTACAATTGTAACATTTAAAAGGCATTTGGATGGGTATATGAATAGGAAGGGTTTGGAGGGATATGGGCTGGGTGCTGGCAGGTGGGACTAGATTGGGTTGGGATATCTGGTCGGTATGGACGGGTTGGGGACCGAAGGGTCTGTTTCCATGCTCTACATCTCTATGACTTAATGACTCTCTAACAGCACAAAGTGAAAAGTAAAGAGGAAGATGGAGTTGAGGTTCAGTTAGCAGACATTTTGTTTTGATGTAATGATACAGGAAAAGCCTGAACAGACAGAGGGTCAGACAGAAATGTTTATTCTTTAAGGACTAAGAGACTTGCAACAGCAAGACAAGACATTTAAAAATATATATGTGGATGCATACTCTGAAAAGGAGGTAGAGAATATTCTGGAGGGTTATTATCTGAAAGATAGAATGCTAAGGTAGAAATAGAGACCACGGCAGGTTAGTGCAGAGGAGAAATGGGCCAAAGTACACCAGATTGTGTTGCCGGTAGCGTACACACAGGAAGTGTTACGGGTAGGACATGAAATACCTGTATGAGGTCGCCTAGGTGCATAAAGGACTCAGGCTAAGGTACAAAAACATTTTTCCTGGCCTGGAATGCACAAGGATGTGGTTAACTTTTGCCGTATGTATCATATATGCCAAATGGGAGGTAAGCCACAGGCGGTAATAAAACCAGCCCTTTGTTGCCAATTCCCGTATTTGAAGAACCTTTCACACGGGTTATAATTGAGTGTAGGTCTCCTCCTGAAAACTAAAAGTGGGAATCAGTACTTGATAACCAGAATGGACGGATCTACCAGATTTCCGGAGTATCAAGGCAAAAAAGGGTAGTAGAGGAGTTAGTATCTTTCTTCACATGGTATGGGCTATCCAGAGAGATTCAGTCAGACCAAGGGTCACATTTTACTGTTTAAGGAGGTTATGGATAGCTTAGGTACCCAGCACTTTAAATCCAGTATCATCCTGAATCCCAGGGAGCTTTACATAGAACATAGAAAAGTACAGCACAGAACAGGCCCTTTGGGCCACGATGTTGTGCCGAGATTTAATCCCAATGTAAAATATAGTAACTTAACCTACACACCCCTCAACCCACAGCGGTCCATGTGCATGTCCAGCAGCCGCTTAAATGTCCCCAATGACTTCGCTTCCACCACCTCAGCTGGCAACGCATTCCATGCATTCACAACTCTCTGCATAAAGAACCGACCTCTGACATCTCCTTTATACCTTCCTCCGAATATATTCAAACGATGACTTCTCGTACCAGTCAATCCTGCCCTGGGGAAAAGTCTCTGGCTATTGACTCTATCTATTCCTCTCATTATCTTGTACACCTCGATCAGGTCTCCTCTCTTCCTCCTTCTCTCCAGAGAGAAAAGTCCAAGCTTATTCAACCTTTCTTCATAAGGCAAGCCCTCCAGTCCAGGCAGCATCCTTGTAAACCTTCTTTGCACCCTCTCCAAAGCCTCTACATCTTTCCTATAGTAGGGCGGCCAGAACTGGACACAATATTCCAAGTGTGGTCTCACCAGGGACTTGTAGAGCTGCAGCAAAACCTTGCAGCTCTTAAACTCAATCCCCCTGTTAATGAAAGCCAAAACACCATATGCTTTCTTAAAACCTCTATCCACTTGGGTGGCAACTTTGAGGGATCTATGTACTTGCACACCCAGATCCTCTGTTCCTCCACACTGCCAAGAATCCTGTCTTTAATCCTATATTCAGCATTCGAGTTCGACCTTCCAAAATGCATCACTTCGCCTTTATCCAGGTTGAACTCCATCTGCCATTTCTCAGCCCAGCTCTGCTTCCTGTCTATGTCGTGCTGTAGCCTGCAGTAGCCCTCTATACTATCGACTACACCTCCAGCCTTTGTGCCATCTGCAAATTTACTAACCCACCCCTCAACCTCCTCATCCAAGTCATTTATAAAAACTACAAAGAACAGAGGCCCAAGAACACAGCGTGACCTGCCCCTCACAAAGCCATGCTCACTGCCTTTAATCACACTATGCCTTGCCAAATAATCATAAATCCTAGCCCTCAGAATTCTTTCCAAAACTTTGCTGACCACAGACGTAAGACTGACTGTTCTGTAATTACCAGGGATTTCCCTATTCCCCTTCTTGAAAAGAGGAACAACATTCGCCTCCTTCCAATTCTCCGGTACGACTCCTGTGGAGAGTGAGGAGGCAAATATCCTCGTCAGCAGCTTAGTAACCTCCTTTCTCACTTCCCAGAGCAGCCTAGGATAAATCTGGTCTGGCCCTGGGGACTTATCAATCTTAATGTTTTCCAAAATTTCTAGCACATCAACTTCATCAATCTTGATCTGTTCAAGACCGTATCCCAGCTCCTCTAAGATTTCATTTACAACAAGTTCCCTTTCCTTGGTGAAAACCGAAGCAAAAAACTCATTTAGGGTTTCCCCTATCTGCTCAGACTCCAAGCACAAGTTCCCTACTCTATCCTTGATCAGCCCTACCTTCTCCCTGATCATTCTCTTATTCCTCATGTATGAATAAAATGCCTTTGGGTTCTCCCTAATCCTTCTTGCCAAGCCTTTTTCGTGCCCCCTCCTGGCTCTCCGAGCTCCTTTTTAGCAAGCCTGTAATCCTCTAAAGCTGTACTAGATCCTTGCTTCCTCCACCTTACATAAGATGCCTTCTTCCTTTTGACGAGAAGTTCCTCTGTTCTTGTCATCCAAGGTTACTTAATCTTATCCCTTCTTACCTATCTCAGAGGAACAAATTTGTGCATCACTCACAAACAACTGCTCCTTAAATAGTCTCCATATGTCTGCTGTGCCCTTTCTGTGGAACAATTGCTCCCAGTCTATACTTCCCAACTCCTGTCTGATAGCGTCACAATTTCCTTTTCCCCAATTAAATATCTTCCCTTGGTAATTGCTCCTTTCCCTCTCCAAGGCTTCACTAAATGTGAGGCAGTTGTGATCACTGTCACCAAAATGCTCTCCCACCGCAAGATCTGACACCTGTCTTGGCTCATTGCCGAGCACCAAATCCAAAATGGCCTCTCCCCTCGTCGGTCTGTCTACATACTGAGTAAGGAAACCCTCCTGAACACACCTGACAAAAACGGCTCCATCCAAACCATTTGCACTTAGGAAGTTCCAGTCGAAATTGGGAAAGTTGAAATCACCCATAACAACAACCCTGCTACTTTTGCATTTTTCCAGAATCCGCCCGCCTATGAGATTTTCAATCTCTCTACTGCCATTAGAGGGTCTGTAGAAAACCCCCAATGCGGTGGCTGTTCCTTTGTTGTTCCTAACTCCCACCCAGACTGACTCAGTAGACAAACCTCCCTCAACAACCTTTGTTTCTGTAGCTGTGATGCACTCTCTGATTAGCAATGATACACCCCCTCCTCTTTTTCCACCCTCCCTGTTCTTTCTTTTTTATTAATAGATATTTTTATTGAAAATTTAACATATTTTTACAAGTTTACAAATAAAAAAAAACCCAAGTCTAAACACTAATATACAATTAAATCTTAAATAAATAATAATCAAAATCTATCAAACAGAAAAAAGAGATGCCGAGAGAAAAAAAACACAAAACTCAACTCACTACTAATCTAACCTACAACTAACCAGAATGTATAATTAGGTCTTTTACATTATTCAAGGGAAAAAAACCAACGGATAACACAGAAATTGGGTGGTGAGATACATGCTCGGAATGTGTTAACATCAAATCATAACAAAATCTGTATTCGTGCGGGATTCCTCTCCCAAGGGGCCCTGGACCAGCCAGGTTTGCCATCTCAATTAAATAAAAGCCCTTGTTAGGATGGCCGAAATATCTGTATTTGTGTAATTCAAGAAGGGCTGCTGTATATTTTATGGAATAATTCGGTCTTTCGGTGCACCATATTTGTAAGGAAGTCAAGGGGAATACATTCCATGATTAATCTGTGCCAATTCGAAAGTCCAGGGGGGCCCTCAGCCAAAATATTTTTCCTTGCACAGAAAGAGAGAATGGAAAATAATCTCTTACTGTGCGTATCCAGGGAGGGTAAGTTCGAAACACCCAAAAGGAGAGATATAGGGTCCACTCTAATTTCCGGTCCTAAGATTTCTGTCAGAGCACTTGCTACTTTAGTCCAATATCTACGGATCTTATGACAGGTCCATAAGCAATGTACAAGAGTGCCCACCTCTATTTTACATTTGGGACACATTGGAGATGCTCCTGCCTTAAATTTTGCCAATGGGTCCGGTGTTATATGGTCCCTATGAAGTATCTTCAACTGAATGGCCTGAGTTCTGGTGCAGATGGAAATTTTTCTGGCATTTTTCCAAACGTCATTTCACATTTCTATCGAGATTTCCAGTCCCAAATCCTGATCCCATGTTTTAAGCAGATTGTTCATATCTCCCGATGCTTCATCATGTAATAAATGTTAAATAGTGCTTATGGAAGATACCCCCATTGGCCATAGCACTCTACGTTCTCTGTCTGATTTATAAAGACTATCTAATAACGTAGTCTTCTTCTGTATGTAGTCTCGTATTTTGAAGTATCGAAAGAGGTTTCCTTTAGGTAATCCAAATTTCTGACGCAGCTGTTCAAAAGACATCAGGACCCCTTCTTTAAACAGATCCCCTAAACATGAGAAACCCTTGGATCTCCAGAGTTTGAAAGTGACATCTGTAAGCCCCGGTTGAAATCCCCATGCTCCCACTATCGGAGCAGAGGGGGATGTTTTATGTGAGTTGCCCTCATTTTGCGGCATTATATTCCAAGCTTTAATTGTGTTTAGTATTATAGGGTTTTTACATTGATCCGTAATGATTTTCCTCTTGTCTGAAAATAGAAGGTTAATAAGTGGGCATTTTACTTGAGAAGCCTCAATGTCCAGCCAGATTGATTGCGGATCAGACAAGACCCAATCAGCTGTGTAACATATTAGGGAACTTAACTGATATTTCCTAGAATCTGAGAAATCCGATCTGCCCCTTGCCTGTGGAAGCTGTAGCTTCTTCAGCTTAATGAGGGGCCGTCTATGATTCCAGATAAAGGAACCCAACTAGCCATATAATTTATGTAGTGCCAGCCTTGGCAGCATCACTGGAAGCATTCTCATAGGGTATAGGAGATGGGGCAGCACAGTCATTTTAATTAGTGCTATTCTACCTAGCCAGGAAATTGGAAGATCTCCCCATCACTGGAGGTCCTGCCCTTACTTCCACTCCTATGTCTTATGGTCTTATCCTTTCCAGTAAATGCACAAAGTTAGCCTTGTATAACTGACCAAATACTGGGGTAATAAAAATGTCTAAATATAAGAAACCCTCCAGGGACCACCAAAAGGGAAAGTGGGGTCTATCCAATAAGTGGGATACACTACCAAGGCCATCCATTGGCATAGCCTCCGATTTTAAGAAATTAATTTTATAGCCTGAAAATACACTAAATGTATTAATAACTTGGATTAAGCGAGGCACGGACATCAAAGGATTACTGAGAAATAGAAGAACATCATCTGCATAAAGGGTAATTTTATGTTTACCTCTACCAATCCTCGGGGCCGTTATATTAGGATCAGCCCGTATAGCTTCTGCTAGTGACTTGATTATTAGCGGAAATAGCCATGGCGAAAGAGGACATCCCTGATGGATCCCCTATCCACACTGAAGCTATCCGAGTTTAATCCATTGGTAATCACAACTGCTTTGGTATCGCTATACAGTGTTCAGACCCATTTGGTAAACACCTTTCCAACGCCAAACCTTTCCAATGTGTGAAACAAATATGACCATTCAACTCTGTCGAATGCCTTTTCTGCATCTAATGGGACTATTACTCCTGGTATCTTTCCCTGATGGCAGGCTTGAATCACATTCAAAACCCTTCTAATATTATTGGATGATCTACGGCCCTTAATAAACCCTGTCTGGTCCTCCTTTATGATATGTGGCAATACCCTTTCGAGCCTCAATGCTAACGTTTTCGAGAGGATTTAAAAATCTACATTTAGCAAGGATATTGTTCTGTAAGACGCGCAGTCTTCTGGGTCCTTTTCATTTTTTTGAGGATAAGAGAGATATTCGCCTCTTTCAGCGAAGGCGGGAGACAACCCTGACTATACGAATAGTTATATATGTCCATAAGTGGACCAGCCAATATTATAGAATTCAGCTTGAAAGCCATCTGGGCCGGGTGCCTTACCGCTCTGAAGTTGCCTGATTGCGTCAAGTATTTCTTGGATTGTTAGGGGAACATTCAAGACCGATACCTGTTCCGGAGTTAGGTCCGGAAAGGTCAGGTTTTTAAAAAAATGACTGCATCCTCCTAGTCCTGCCTTCGCAATCCTGCGATTTATATAAATCAGAATAAAATTTTCTAAAGATTGCGTTAATCTTTTTATGATCATGAGTCAGAATACCCACACCTTCCTTGATAGACGTGATAGTTTGAGGGGCTTTCTTTTTCTTTGCGAGAAATGCTAAATATCTACCAGGTTTATCGCCAAATTCATATAACGTTTGTTTTGCAAATAATATTTCCCTCAGCCGTTTGGGTAAGCGTGGTGCTTAGAGCTGTCTGAAGGGCCATAATCCCTTGTAATTTGACAATAGAAGGTCTGTCAGTGTATGTTGTTTCAGCTGTTTTTAAGCGAGCTTCAAGCAGACGCTGTTGTTCTCCCTTTAATTTTTTCTGGGTCGCTGAGCATGAAATGATCAAACCTCATGCGTAAGCTTTGATGGTCTCCCACATCATTGATGGGTTGCTAGCCGTACCTGAATTAATTTCTAAAAAAGTTTTAAATTCTTGAGAGAAGTACTTTACAAATTTACTATCTTTCATCAGGAAGGGGTCCATACGCCAATGCTGGGGGAAGGTCTCATTGTTCCTCACCTTGATTTCCATATATACAGCAGCATGATCGGAAATTGCTATACTGCCTATTTTACAGGATGATATGGAATTTTTAAAAATCAAGGGGGCAAAAAACATATCGATTCTGGTATGACATTTATGTGGATTGGAGTAAAAAGAAAAATCTCTGCCCTGTGGATGAAAGCATCTCCATACATCTACTAGTCCTAATTCTTTGTTCAAATCCACCAATTGTCTAGATCTGGGAGATACTCCTGCAGTACTCTTGGGAATCCTATCTGTTTCTGGATCCATAATACAATTAAAATCTCCCCCTATAATTGTATGACGGGCACCGAGAGCCATCAATTTTGAGAAGGCTTCTGTGATAAATTTAAAAAGATGTTCCGGGGGGCAATACAAATTTAAAATCCCATATTCCTCTCCATTTATAAGGGTTTTAATCAGAATATATCGTCCAGATTCATCTTTTATCTGATTTAGGATTTTGGAAGGGAAATTCTTCCAAATAAGGATAACAACTCCCCTACTTTTTTCAGCTGAAGGAAGAAAACAAGGCCTGATCAAATCCACTCTGTCATAATTTCAAGTTGTCTTTATCCAATAAGTGTGTCTCCTGTAGGAGAGCTATATCAATCCTTTCTTTCTTTAGATTTGCTAATATTTTCTTCCTTTTGACTGGTGAATTACTCCCCTTGACATTCCAGGTGCACCACTTAACCGACTGACCAACCATAATCACCGGGCAAGTCCGAGACTCCTTGGGAGAAGAAACCCTATCCAGAACATCCCGAGCATAGAGCATATAAAATTCACAAAAATAAAGGCTCTTTAATACACTCACACTGATATAATAAAAAACTATTTCTAAATAAAAAAAAATTTAAATGGAGAATTTCCCCCTTGTTCCCGGGGGCATCACTTCCTTTCCAAAAGCCCATCATATCCTCTACTAACCAGTGCCCCACCCTTGACCCAGGCACCCCACGATAGGATGAAGAAAATTCAAATATACTACAGAGCTAGAATTAACAGTGAGCACCCTGCTCACCCCCACCCACCCACACCAACACTTGGATATATTTAGTAATGTTAATGCCATGTATAAACATATATGACTAAATATAGAAATAATTAAATATAGTAATACAAAATAACAGGGGAAAACAACACCACTCCTAAAGACAGAGATAAAATAGGATAAGGTAACCACATCTCCCCACCTACATTAACCAGACCCCCCCAGCCTATATAAATATCTATTTTAAAAAAAAGAGGGGGGAAGAAAATCGCTAAGTAGAGAACAAATAAATAAATCCCTCTCCCCACCCCCTGAAGATAATATTAAACAGTAAGGTAATGAAAGGGATTAATATTAAAAAAAGGGGGGTGTAAACCGGGGTGGGAGGAGAGCAAAACAACATCAATTAACTCTTACAATTTATCTAAGAGAGTCCAAAATTCCTTTGCCTTTTCCGGTGATCCGAAGTTATACACGGACCCTTCATGGTTTAAGCGTAGCGTCGCTGAGTAGCGTAAGGAGTACTGAATATTTAAGTCCCTTAAACACTTCTTCACTTCATCAAACACCTTCCTCTTTCAGACCAGAGCTGGGGAAAAGTCCTGGAATAACATAATCTTGGATCCTTTGTAAATCATGGCTAGGAATCTTTCCCAAGATTTCTGGAAACTTCTAAGAGCATCTGCCTCTCCTTATAGCTCTGCAGCCAGAACAGGACTGGGCAGGGGCGCTGGTTCGAGCCGGGCCCACGTATTGCAACCCGGTAGGCCCATTCTACCCTTACCTGGCCTGATCCAGCATCCAGATTTAAAAGCTGTGGAAGCCACTCTTCGAGAAACGCTGTAAGCTGGCCTTCCTCTTCCTGCTCGGGAAGGCCCAGCAAACAAATATTTTTTCGACGACCTTGATTCTCGAGGTCGTCAATGTGATTCGCTGTTTGAGAGTCCGGACCCAATCCACGGCCGATTCTGCTGTAGTCTCGGAAGTTGCGGCCTTTAGCTCCGCCCCTCTGACTTGGCGCGTGATTCCCTTGATGTCGTGGTCTTGCTTTTGTAGCGCGGCTGAGAGTGAGTCCCATCGGCTCCGGGACTCTTCAATTAAGGCATCGATCTTCGCGCCAAGTTTGGAGATTATTTCCATGAGGCTCGCCACTGTAGATAAGTCCCCCGGGACGGCTGCGGATGCCTCTCCTGCAGCTAGAGAGGGTGGGGGAGGGGGTTCCTGCCTGCTGAGAACTGCGAGCTCCCTTCCCTTTAGTCATTTTTACTGGAGATTAAATTGTTTAAATTCAGTACTGAGCAACTAATTACATTAAGTAAAACTATTTTAGGTGATTTGGTGAGGGTGGAGGAAGAGGGTGGCCTACTTTGCCCAAGTCTTGGGAGGAGCACTATAGACTCAGACTTGCTGGGTCGCCGCCATCTTGGATCATCCCTCCCTGTTCTTTCTAAATGTTCCAAACCCTGGGACATCAAGCAACCATTCCTGCCCCTGTGAAACCCACGTCTCTGTTATGGCCACAACATCGTAGTCCCAAGTACTTATCCATCTTTAGAAAGGTGGCATCAGACCTTGAAGACCATGTTGAGAGCATACTGTCAGGATTACCCGAATGATTGGGATAAAAGTATCCTATTTGTGTTATTTGCCATTAGAGATGTCCCAAACAAATCTATTCAGTTCACTCCCTTTGAGTTAATTATCAGGCATGAAGTGAGAGGCCCTTTGAAAATAATTAAAGAAAAATTGACAGGACCAATGCTGGAGATCTCACACTTAGATTATGTATTGGAGGTGAGGGAGAGACTAGATCGAGTAGGAAGAGTTAGCTAAACAGCACCTGAATAGGGCACAGCATAGAGTGAAGCAGGTGGCAGATAAAAACTCTGAGACTTGGACGTTTTCCTGAGGGGATGACGTGTTATTACTGATACCAGTGATAGGAGATCCCTTCAAAGGTCGGTTTAGTAGTCCCTATCAAACTGAGAAGAAGTTGAGTCAGCTGAACTAACTCGTAAAGATGTCAGACAGGAAAAAAAGGAATCGGATATGTCATGTGAAACTGTATTATACTGGAGAGAAAGAACTGGAGAAACAGGTGTTAGTTACTGCTCCGCAGAGTGAGGCATCAAATCCAGATGATGTGGATTTTGATGTGCCTCAAAATAGATTAAAAAATGAAGATGTCCTTGAGGAGTGGGATACGTTGGTAAACTATCTGTCTCAGGAGCATAGAACACAGTTGAAAGATTTGTTACTGCAGTATAAGGACATATGTAAGAATCAGATGGGGAGGACTAATGCAATTGTACATGAAGTAAACGTAAGGAATACTGCTCCGATAAAACAACCTCCCTATTGGCTTAATCCTTTCAAAGCCAGACAGGTCCAGAAGGAGGTGAAGGCCATGCTCGATGAGAACATCATCAAACCAAGCCAGAGCGAGTGGAGTTCGCCGATCATCTTAGTTCCCAAACTGGATGGGACTCAATGATTCTGCGTGGATTATCAGAAGGTCAGCGCCATTACAAAATTGGACTTAGATCCAATTCTGAGATTGGAGGACTGTATTGAGAAAATCAGACAAGCCAGTTTCATCACCAAGGTGGACCTAATGCGTGGTTACTGACAGGTAACTTTATCAGAGTCGACGAAAGAAATTTCTGCATTTGTAATCCCAAATGGGCTATATCTCTTTAAAGTGATGCCCTTTGAAATGAAGAGCGCATCCGCCACACTCCAAAGACTCATGAACAGAGGTGCGGCTGGGCAAACAAACTGTGCAGTCTATTTGGGCGATGTAATGATTTTTAGTAAGTCCTGGAAAGATCACATGGTACAGTTGGCAGAGCTCTTTGAACAACTAGGAGAAGCAAAACCAGTGATAAACTTAAAACGGAATTTGCGAAAGCAGAGATGACGTTCTTGGGACATAACGCCGGTCATGGAAGGTTGACCTCACGGAACGCAAAGACAAAGGCCGTCGAGGAATTTCCACAGCCAACCTCAAAGAAAGAGGTGATTCGACTCTTAGGACTCAGCAGATTCTATCGGAAGTTTGTTCCAAACCTCAGCAGTGTAGTGGCACCATTAACCGATTTGCTGAAGAAGAACACAAAGTTTTGATGGACAGAACAATGCCAGGAGGTATTCGACCACTTGAAATTGATATTAACCACCAAACCAGTTTTAGCTACACTAAACTTTTCAAAACCTTTTAAAGTTGCCATCGATGCTAGTGACATTGGGGTTGGAGCTGTACTCCTACAGGAAGGTGAGGATAGGATTGAACTGCCTGTTGGTTACTTTTCAAAGAAGATCAACATTCACCAAAAGAAATACTGTACAATCAAAAAAAGAACTGTTGAGTTTGGTACTAGCCTTACAACATTTTAATGAGCATGTCACAAACAATGTGTCAGAGACAGTTATGTACAGGGATCACAATCCACTTACATTTTTAGAACGCTTTAAAGACAAGAATTTGAGATTATTTCATTGGAATCTTAGGTTACAGACTTAATTTTAAAATTGTGCATTCGTACATGTTGCAGGTTGTAAGAATGTAATTGCAGATGTGTTATCAAGTATTTAACTGAAAATGTTTAGATATATATATAGGTATATGGGAAGAAGTTAAGGCGTACCTATGTTAAAGTTATCTGTCTGTTATGGTAATGTGTTTAAAAATAGAAAAAAAAATTAAGCCATCTTTTCATGGTGATGGCTCATTTTTTCATGATGATGGCTCATTTTTTCTGAAGGGGGGATATGTTATGAAGATGTGAGCGTGCTGTACATTTAAGAGAGTTAAAAGCTGGCAGGACTACCTGACAGTACCAAGTGTTTTCAATAAGATACAATGTAACGTGTGCTCCAGCTACTGGCATAGCTAGGGTAGCTGGTTGCCTGGAGACAAAAACAGATTCGAATTAGGTCAATCAGTTTAAATATAACCCCCCAAAAAACAAACTCCAATCCAATAGAATTTTGTCTAGTGACAATCTTAAAAGCCAACGACACAAAGCTTTGGGGAGGTAATAAGACCAGGGAAAATTGAACAGTTGGGAGGAGAACTGCCAAGCCATCATTTGCAAACTGCCCACAGAATAGCTCTCTTAAAAGTACCTTTATTGATCAGTAACTTGTGAAGCAGGATCTCCAAGAAGAAGAAAAGAAGGCAGGAATACAGAGAAGAACCAAAAGCTGCCTTGTTTTGAGATAAGAAGTTTAGTTTTGTAAATCTTAATCTGGAGTTTTATCAGACTAGTACTATAGAAGGGAAGTTAAAAGATAGGTTAGAGGAAAGAGTTGTAAATAGTCATTAATTTATCTCTGCTATACTTTAAGAAATAAAGTTGTTAATTTTTACTTTAAATAGTTCTTGACTTCTCAAATTTTCACAGATTATTGCATGGAATAGATCTTTTCTGTGTTGGTGGTTTTAAATTAGCAGAGGGGTTTACCCCGTGTCATAATAAAGGTGTCATCAACAGAACTATCAAGCAGCACCTGCTCAGCAATAACCTGCTCAGAAACGCCCAGTTTGGGTTCAGCCAGGGCCACTCAGCTCCTCACCTCATTGAAGCCTTAGTTCAAACATGGATAAAAGAGTTGAATTCCAAAAACAAATAAGTAACACCCATCTCAAGAGTGACTGCATGTCACAAAAATACATCAGTAGTTGTAAGCACTTCCAGATGTCCCCAGCTTGTGAAGGATGCTCGAACGAAGCAAGTGTTTTACTCACCATTTTATACTCCCTCCAGTTCCTCTGAAAGTCTGTGCTGCCATTCACTCTCCTCTGTATAACAGTCCAGCCCCCACCACTGGTCTCCATGTCACAGTAAACCTGCCGAGAGAAAGAGGGAAAACCGACACTGTACATAGTCACATGAGTGCAAAGCTCAATGGCATTGGAATGTCAGTTGTTTAAATGGAGGGCTCAAAAAGCCACAGAATATAATGAGCAGGCAATGCCAGACAACTTAATGCCAGAGACAGCTTAATCTTGCCCTAGTTGCCTTAAACTTTCTTCGTAAGACATGCCCTCCAGTCCAGGCAGCATCCTGGTAAATCTCGTCTGTATCCTCTCTAAAGCTTCTACATCCTTCCTATAATGAGGCAAGCAGAACTGAACACAATATTCCAACTGTTGTCTCACCAGGGCTACATAAAGATGCAGCACTACCTTGTGGCTTTTAAACTCAAACCCCCTGCTAATGAAAGTCAATACACTGTATGCCTTCTTAACAACGCTATCAACTTTGAGGGATCTATGGATGTGGACCCCAAGATCCTTCTGTTCCTCCACACTGCCAAGAATCCTGTCTTTAACCCTGTATTTTGCGTTCAAATTCAACCTTCCAAAATGAATTACTTCACATTTTTCCAGGTTGAACTCCATCTGCCACTTCTCAGCCCAGTTCTACATCCTGTGAATGTCCCATTGTAACCTACAACAGCCCTCCACACTATCCACAACTCCACCAACCCTGTGTCATCGGCAAACTTACTAACCCACATCCAAGTCATTTATAAAAATCACAAAGAGCAGAGGTCCCAAAACAGATCCCTGCGGAACACCACTCCAGGTTGAATACTTTCCATCAACTTCCACCCTCTGTCTTCTATGGGCCTGCCAATTCTGTATCTAAACAGTCAAATTTCCCATTATCCCATGCCACCTTACTTTCTGAATGATCCTTCCATGGAGAACCCTATTTAATGCCTTGCTAAAATCCATTTATGCCATGTCTACTGCTCCACCTTCATCAATGTGTTTTGTCATATCCTCAAAGAATTCAATAAGGTTTGTGAGGCATACCTGCCCCTCACAAAGCCATGCTGACTATCTCTAATCAAACTATGCTTTTCCAAATAATCATAAATCCTGTCCCTCACAATCCTCTCCAATAATTTGCTCACCATTGACATAGACTGACTGGTCTGTATTTCCAGGGTTATCCCTGTCCCTTTTCTTGAACAAGGCAATAACATTTGCCACCCTCCAATCATCTGGCACTTTTCCAGTAGACAGTGAGGATACAAAGATCATCACAAAAGGCACAGCAATCTATTCCCTTGCTTCCTCTAGTAACTTTGGGTATATCCCGTCTGGCCCAGGGGACTTACCTATCCTCATGTTTTTCAAAATGTTCAGAACATCATCCTTCTTGACATCAACCTGTTCATGCATTTCAGCCTGTTTCACACTATTCTCACAAATGACAAGATCCCTCTCAGTATTCATTAAGGACTTCTTCTACCTCTTCCGACTCCAGGTACATGTTCTCTACATGTTCTCCTGATTGGCCTTACCCTCCCTCTGGCCATCCACTTGTTCCTCACATAAGTGTAGAATACCTTGCCAAGGCTTTTTCATGCCCCCTTCTAGCTCTCCTGAGTCCATTCTTCAGTTTCTTGCTGGCTACCTTGTAACCCTCTAAAGCCCTGTCTGATCCTTGCTTCCTCAACCTTAAGTAAGCTTCCTTGTTCCTCTTGACTGGATATTCTGCATTTCTTGTTATCCAAGGATCCTTCACCCTACTACTCCTTCCCTGCCTCAGTGGGTCAAACCGATTCAGCACTCGCAGCAAGTGCTCTCTGAACAACCTCTACATTTCTGTCATGCATTTCCAAGAATATCTGTTCCAAATTTATGCTCCACAGTTCCTGCCTAATAGCATTTAACTTTCCCCTGCCACAATTAAATATTTTTCCATAGTGTCTGCTCCTATCCCTGTCCATGAGTTTAGTAAAGGTCAGTGAGTTGTGGTCACTATCACCGAAATGCTCTCCCACTGAGAGATCTGACACCTGACCTGGTTTGTTGCCAAGCACCAAATCCAATATGGCCTCCCCTCGAGTTGGCCTATCTACATATTGAGTCAGGAATCCTTCCTGGACACACCTGAAAAAGTGTGCTCCATCCAATCAATATTAGGGAAGTTGAAGTCACCCATGATAACAACTCTGTACTTCTGCACCTTTCCAAAATCTGCCTCCCAATCTGCTCCTCTGTGTCTGTTGCTATTGGGGGGCCTGTAGAAAACTCGCAATAAAGTGACTGCTCCTTTCTGTTTCTGACTTCCACCCATATTAACTCTGTAGACAAACACTCTTTGATGCCCTCCCCTTCTGCAGTTATACTATCCCTGATTAGCAATGCAACTCCCCCACATTTTTCACTTCACCTCTTTTCCTTTTGAAATATCTAAACTCCAGAACGTCAGCAACCATTCCTGCCCCTGTGTTATCCAAGTCTCCGCACAACATCGTAGCTACAAGTACTGATCCATGCTCTATGTTCATCAGCCTTATTCCTGACACTTCTTACGTTAAAATAGACACACTTCAGCCCATCACACTGACTGTACTATCAACTACACATGGTCACTATCAACTGTCCATCCATCCTCAGAGAATCTCTACACACTGTGTCTGCCTGTTCACCAGCTACCCCATCCTCTGATCCATAGCTCTTGTTCCCATCCACCGCCAAACCTCCCGCCCAGAGTAATCAAGATGGCATACAGCACACTTGCCTTCATCAGCCGCGATATCGAATATAAAAGTTGGTAAGTTATGTTAGAATTGTATGAAATTTTAGTGACGCCACATTTGGAACATTGCCCGCAGTTCTGGACACCACACTACCAGCAGGATGTGGATACTTTGGAGAGGGTGCAGAGAAAGTTGACCAGAATGTTGCCTGTCTGGCGGGTTTTAGGTATGTGGAGAGTATGTGGAAAGACAGAGCGACCTGAAAGAGGTTTCCAAAGTTCTGAGAGGCATGGATAAGGTGGATAGTCAGAGGCTTTTCCCCAGGGTGGAAAGGTCCACTATATGAGGGCACAGGTTCAAGGAGAGAGGGGAAGGTTTAGGGGAGAGGTCTGGGGAAAAATTTTCACATAGAGTGGGGTAGTGCCTGGTACACATTGCCAGTGTAGGTGATGGGGCACTTTATCAACATGTAAAGTGTATCTTGATAAACACAAGAATAGGAGGCAAGCAAAATGACAGAAACCATGCATGGACATTAAGTAGCAGGTCTATATAGAGATTAGGAATCAGTACAGGCTTGGTTGGCCGAACAGCCTGTTTCTGTGCTGTTTTGTATTGTATTCAATCTTACAGAATAACAAAGCACCTTATTGCTGTAGAAATCTCAATTTCTCTCTACTATTTTGCTTCATGAATCAATGGGCTAAAGTGAATTCCCAATGAACCTTTATTCCAGTTCATTCCTGGGATATGGGTGTCATTGGTAAGGGCAGTATTTATTGTCAGTGTGATAGTGACGGTGAGTCACCCTTCTGAACAAAACATAGGAGCTGGCTATCAAAGAAAATCTGAATAAGAGTCATACTGGACTCTAAACAGTAATGCTGTTTTGTTCTCCACAGACGCTGCCAGACCTGCTGAGTTTCTCTAGCAATTTGTTTTTGTTTCAGATTTCTAGCACCAGCAGTATTTTGTTGTTACTTGAGTAGATAACTAATTTGTTTCTGAATAAACAGGGTCTTTGTGGATTCGGAGGCACACATGGATCAGACCAGTTGATGAAGGGTTTTCATTCCCTCATGGGAAACCAATGTCTTTTTCCAACAATCAGGTAGTTTCATAGTCTCTGTAAATGACATTACCTTTGTCTCCCAGATTTCCAAGCTGAATGGCTTCCTGGAACCAAATCACTCTCTTTATTTCATGATACAATTCCAACAGCTACAATGGGGTTTGAACTTATATCTCTGAGATCATCAGTCCTGACCTCTGAATGACTAATTTAGCAGCATAACCACTGTCACTCAAAGTTAATCCTGTGTTGTATTTTTATCCACGCATGTTTTCCAGCCTCTTTTAGGCTTTAAAAGAGTACTGGCTGTAACCATTTACAATTCTAGAGGAAACAGTTGAGTCTCAGAAAGCAAATCAAAAACTAATGTCATTTACAAAATGCGGTGTAAGGACTGGAACAAACACTACCTTGGACAAACAGGCAGAAAATTAGCCACCAGCCGTATGAACATAAACTAACCACAAAAAGACATGACCCACTCTCACTAATATCCTTACATAAAGATAAGGAAGGACACCACTTTGACTAGGACAACACATCCATCCTAGGACAAGCCAAACAAAGACATGCTCGAGAATTCCTAGAAGCATGGCATTCCAACCGGAATTCTATCAACAAACACATTGAGTTAGACCCCATCTACCATCCCCTGAGAAAAAGAACAGGAAGTGACTTCACCACAGGAAATGACATCACCAACCAAAGAAACCCAAACACATAAATAGAAAGCAGGAATTTTCAGCATTGTTTCGCTTGAGGCCCACTGAAGATGTTACCTAGTAAGGTAACGAAATGTCTGGAAATGAACCTTCCAGCTCAGCGAGCAAACCTACATCCAGCAAATCAATGAATAAATTTCCCTGTGTTTGACCCCAAAACAGCCACATTCCATATCCACAGATATTGAGGGTGAGAGAAACACAGTTAACATTTCGAGACTGGGTGTGATTTTCCTAGTGCCGGATAAAGTCTTTAATCATAAAATGTTTCATGGGGCATCAGCACCAGTACTGGAGCTATGCCAATGGGATGGGCTCCACCTGAATCATACTGGGACCACAGTCCTGTCCATTTGCATAGCGAGGGTTGTGGATAGGGCTTTAAACTAAATTGTGTGAGATAGGGGCGTTCAGTTACATGGAAAATGTTAGAGGGGGTGGGGGGAGAACTCAGCAGAGTTTATTCAACACAGAACACATAATAGGATAGAGAGTATGGAAAGGGTCAGGTACAGCAGATAAGGGCACAACTGTGAGAAGGGGGACAGTCAACACAGGACTGAGGGTTGGGTAATTAAATGCACACAGTGTATGAAACAAGGTAACTGAGCTGGTAACGCAGGGTAAAATTGGCCAGTATGGTGATTTGAGTATCACAGGGCTGGGGAACTAAATATCCAAGGATACATGTCCTACTGAAAGGACACGTGGTTGGGCAGAGGGGGCAGGGTTGCCTTGTCATAAGAAATGAAATTAAGCCAACAGCAAGAAGTGAAATAAAGCTAGGAGGTGTAGAATCTGTACAGGTAGAGTTGAGAAACCACAAAGGATAAAAGAACCTGATGGGAATTATGTACAGGTCTCCCAGCAGTAGTCAGGATATCAGAAAGAAAATAAGCAATAAAGGGGAAGAAGATGAAACATGAGAATAAGCTAGGCCGTACTATAAAAGAAAATTGCAAGAGTACCTTAGATATCTAAATGGAAAGAGAGAGTGGATGTTGGGCCACTGGACAATGAGGCTGGAGAAGTAGTAACAGGAAACAAAGAAATAGTGGAGGAACCGAACAGGTGCTCTGAATCAGTTTCCACAGTAGAAGACACCAGCAACCCTACCAAACTTCAAGAGAGTCAGGGAAAGAGGGGAGTGTAATAACCATCTCTATGGAGAAGATACTGGGGGAGCTGCAAAGTCTGAAGGTGGCAAATCACCTGGACTGGATGAACTATAGCCCAGAGTTCTGAAGGTGATAGCTGAGGAGACTGTAGAGGCGTTGGTGGTGATTTTTCAGGAATCACTGGAGTCAGAGGGTGCCAAAGGACTGGAAAATGGCTAATGTAACACCCCTGTTTAAGAAGGGAAGGATACAGAAGATAGGGAACTATAGGTCAGTTAGCCTGACCTTGGTAAGATTTTCAAGTTCATTATGAGATTGAGGAGTTATTGAAAGTTATTGGTAAAGTAGGGCTGAGTCATCATGGCTTCATCATTGCAGGTTGAAATAACTGCACAGAGGCCAGGTCCTGTCACCAGATCACCCTTTATTTACTGTGGCCAGCCAATTCAGAGTCAGTCCTCAACTGAGGAGATTGGTCATCCAGGGCTTTCCTGATTGGCCCAGGTTAACAACCCCAATCAATGACCTCATAGTCAGTGAGGTCCACCTGGTTCCAATCACTACATGGGTCATGCCTGAGAAATCTGTTTAAATTCTTTGAGGAGGTAATGAGCAAGTTAGAGAAAAGAGAGTCAGTGGATATAATCTTTTTGGATTTTCAGAAAGGCCTTTACAGAAGGAACTGCACAGGAGGCTGCTTAAACGAGAATACAGTCCATTTTGTTCGGGGCAAGGTTCCGGCATGCATAGAGAATTAGCTGACTGGCTGAAGGCAGAGAATGGGAATAAAGGATACAAAGATCAGTGGAGTTTTGGTTGTCAAAGGATACAGCAGGATATAGATCAGCGGCAGATATGGGCAGAGAAATGGCAGGTGGAGTTTAATCCAGGTAAGCGCGAGGTGCTGCACTTTAGGAGATCAAATATTAAGGAAAAGTATACAGTTAATGGCAGGACCCTGAACAGCGTTGATGTACAGAGGGATCTTAGGGTTCAAGTCCATTACTCCCTGAAAGTGGCCCCACAAGGAGACAGGGTGGTAAAGAAGGTGTACGGCATGCTTGCCGTTATTGGTTGGGGAATTGAGTACAAGAGTCAGGATGTCATGTTGCAGCTTTATAAGACTTTGGTTAGGCCACACTTGGAATATTGTGTCAAATTCTGGTTGCCACATTATGGGAAGGATGTGGAGGCTTTGGAGAGGGTGTGGGAGAGGTTTACCAGGATGCTGCCTGGATTAGAGGGTATAAACTATAAGGAGAGGCTAGAAAAAGTTGGATTGTTTTCTCTGGAGCAGCGGAGGCTGAGGGGAGACTTGATAGAAGTCTGTAAAATTACGAGATAGGGTTGAGAGTCAGAATCTTTCTCAGAGAGTTGAAATGTCTAAAACTAGGGGGCAAACATTTAAGGTGAGAGAGGAAAAGTTCAAAGGAGCTGTGAGGGGCAAGTTTCTTGCACAGAGAGTTGTAGGAGTGTGGAACACACTGCCAGGAGTGGTGGTGGAGGCAGATATGATAGGGGTGTTTAAGGGACTTTTAGATAAGCACATGGACATGCAAAGGATGAAGGGATATAAGAATTAGTTTAATTTGGCCTCATGTTCGGCACAACATCGTGGGCCAAAGAGCCGGTTCCTGTGCTGCACTGTTCTATGTTCTAAGATGTTTCAAACAGTAGGAGAGACTAAGATCCGAGGGCACAGCCTCAGACTGAAGGGACAACCCTTTAGAACTGAGTTGAGGAGGGATTTCTTCAGCCAGAGGGTGGGGAATCTGTGGAACTTATTGCTGCAGAGGGCTATGGAAGCCAATGTATTTCAGACAGAGATGGATAGGTTCTTGATTAGTAAGGGGAGCAAGGGTTACAGACAGAATGCAGGCAAATGGGGTTGAGAAACATATCAAACATGACTGAATGGCGGAGCAGACTCGATGGGCTGAACGGCCTAATTCTGCACCTATACCTTATGATGAAATCTGCGTTCACAGACAAGTTTTTCCTCATTGACTATCTCTGACTCTGCCTTAAAAAGGAAGAAGAGACTGACCAGACTCAAAACATTAACTCTGTTTCTCACTCTACACATGCTGTGAGTTTCTCCAGCTCTCTGTGTTTAGTTTCATATTTCCAGCATTTGCTGTGTTTTGCTTTTACACAGATTTCAATGCAATTTCAGCAAACTCACATGGAACGTCATGGGAGACTCTGACGCGCGATCGTAGTGTGATCTCATCTTCTTCTAATATCTGAGCAATGACGAGCATCTAGTGACTGACTTGCTATCGATCAAAACCAGGAAAACCTCTGGTTACTGGAACCAAAACTTAAAAGCAGAGACTTATTGGAGAAGGTTAAAAATCACATGGCACCAGGTTCTAGTCCAACACGTTTATTTGGAAGGACAAGCCTTCAGAGTGCTGCTCCTTCTTCAGGTAGCTAGCTTGTACTTCCAAATAAACCTGTTGGACTATAACCTGGTATTGTGTGGTTTTTAACTTTAACACCGGCTCCTCCCGGCATTATTGAGAAGCACATTCAGTGAACCAGGGGTCAATGGCCAAGAGCAGGATATGGAATCTTGCCCTCCTTCTGTGAGTGCCTGGACCAAACCCCATTCAGAAAAAGTCAATGAGGGGTAAATCCCTCAAAGTCCAGCCCACCTCTAGCTTTCAATTCTACTCTTGTCCATACACCATGCCAACTTCAGTTGGTCATGTCCCTGGTGGTGTAATCACATGGCTTGGTTGACTTGGTTAGCTCAGATGATTAGACTGTGGCGCTGATAATAGCAAGGTCATGGGTTCAATTCACACAGTGACCAGCTATAGCATTGGGGTTTGCATTTTCTGGGTCTGTGTTAGGCTGGCATGGTGACTCAGTGGTTAGCACTGCTGCCTCACAGCACCAGGGTCCCAGGTTTGATTCCAGCCTTGGGTGACTGTCTGTCTGTGTGGAGTTTCCACATTCTCCCCGTGTCTGCGTGGGTTTCCTCCGGGTGCTCCGGTTTCCTCCCACAGTCTAAAAACATGCAAGTTTGGTGAATTGGCCATGCCAAATTGCCCATAGTGTTAGATGTAGGGGAATGGGTCTGGGTGGGTTGCTCTTCAGAGGGTCAGTGAGGACTTGTTGGGCCGAAGGGCCTGTTTCCACACTTTAAGTAATCTAATCTAATCTTTCTATACTAACTGCCCCCACCCCCCCGAACAAGCTCACCATTGGTCACCTGACAAATCCATCCTGATGATAGCCCCTCAATGGGACATGGTCTGAATTAATTTTAACTGTCAGGGGGCCGTTTCTTTTCCATGGATTACATTTTGATGCTTTCATTGCTCTGGAGAATTTTCTTGTGTTCTGAAGAGTCATCTTTAAACCCTGTGGGCTCCAGGGCATTTTTGAAGGGTTGGGGGCCTGTGCATTTATGACCAGTAAAACGATGTAGGGGTAACTTTATTTGAGATTGGAATGTTTTGAAGGACAAAGAGTGGAACTACCAACCAAGACAATAATAACACCCTCAGAATGTGACAGAAAGGTAACATGTTATTGAAGGGCCTGTGCTAGCATGGAGACTGAGCAGGAGGAGACATGGAATTACTTACCTTCCGATGCTCTGTCATGTTCTCAATGTGGATTGTGTAAATCCCGCTCACGTTGGCCCCAGACTCCAAGGCATCTGCACAATCTCTGAAGATCTTATCTTCCTTCTTACCCATGGCTGTTTGACAAAGAATTAAAGAACTGTCAGAGAAAAAAAAATGACAATTCCAGTGCTAGAAACCTGGATGGAAGTTCAGAAAACAGTTGAAAATAAAGAAGGGAATAGAAATAGGAGCTGGACTTGGGCCATTCTGCTGCACCCCATTCAGAATGTGTCATTTGGCTAATCTTCCACCTCATCTTCACCTTCTGACACTATCCCCATAACCCCCTGAGTGAGTGAAACTCTACTGACATCAGGCTGGAACAGCCTCCACAGTATCTGGGGTTGAGAATTCCAAACATTGACCAATTTCTGAGTGACAGCATTTCTCCTCAAAACTCAGTCTTCAGCCCAAAGTAAGACAGTGACCCTGCATTCTAAATTTCTGAGTTGGATAACATTTTCTTAACATCTCCGTATCCCTTAAGAATTTTATAAGGTTCAATTCAATCATCTTCCCTTCTTCTCAATTCCAGGAAATAAAGTCACCTGCAAAAGATGAGTATTTCTGCAGATGTGCAGCCTTTTATCGGGTATAGGCCTGAACCTTGTCTTTTGTTTCTGTATGGGATGTGGGCCTCACCAGCAAGACTTGCATTTGTCGCTCACCTTCGTCATCCTTAAACTGAATAACCTGCTAACGGCCACATCAGAGCTCAGTCAAGAGTCAATTGCATTGCTGTAGGTCTGGAGTCAGGATTATGCCAGATCAGTGAGGATTATAGATTTCCTTTTATAAAGGCACATTAGTGTACCAAATAGGAGTTTATAAAAGTTGACACGTGGTTAAGTAATTACTATTAGACAAACTTTGAACTGAATTCCCATTTCATCTTCTGCCATGGTAGGATTCAAACCCATATCCCCAGAACATTAGCCTGTGGTTCTGTACCACTAACACCAACATTAACACTACACCACCCCATCCCCTGGTCTATAAAGCTAGGCTCAGTAAAGGGCCTATGGTGGCCATCTGGTTGTTATCAGCCTCCATGTATATCCTGGCCCACCGTAACATGATTGACAATTAACTGCCCTCTGAACAGCCCTTTCAGTTCAAGGGCAATTCGGGTTGGGTAACAAGTGCTGGCCTAGGCAACAACCCACACTCCGTGAGAGCATTCATACAAAAACCAGCTGTAGGTGCTGAGGGTCAGTTGGACCTGTCAAGGTGGAAGGGGAGGTCATTTCGATGGGTAAGAGTGTTGAGGAACATGGAGCAGAATGAGTAACTGAAACTGAGCACATCTCTTTTACAATCTGATCGAACAGTTTGAAATTCTGCACCTAATATTGAAAAGATGGAGGCAGAAAGTGTGGGTGTTTAAGGAAGTGCTGGATTGTACAATGAGCTGAAGTACGCTGCAGTAATGGATGAAATAGTATATCTCACATGGTACTTACCTGTACTTAATAATATTTCAATTTTACATGGAGACTTTTTCTATGGATTAATGAAAGAGAAGAGGAATAACATGGCCACAATCATCCCCATTGCCTCACTCAGGCAAAGGTTAATTTATTGTTATTATGGCTTCTTAGATTTTCATTTCTCCAAACCCTGGATTTGGAGTGGAGTGGTGATGTGGAGATTGCAGCCAGTCCTGAACATGTGAACCATTAATAAATCTCTGAGCATATATCAGAAATCTCCAAACAAGCAACTGAATGTGTAGCAGATTCCGGGAGTCTGTCGCTCTCCTGACCCATTCTTCACTCATGTATTAAAGCATTTTCCCAAGGTAGCACACACCAAGTCACCCATGGGAGAGCTCAAATTGGATATATTTTATAGAAAGTTTAAGCAGGGAATTCTATTTCACTGCCATTCACCCTGTGAAAAAGCTAAACATTTGGATGTGTTTTACATCCAATTCTTTCTCGCAGCCCTGTCATCTCAAGCTGTTGTCTGTCAGGAAAGTATATGAAAGATGAAGAGGTCACTTTATTGGTGAGCAATGATTTTCTCAATGCTACGGATGTCATGTGGAGAGTAGTTTTGGAGTAGTCAATACGAATAGTTGAGATAGCTTAGCAAGGATTTCTACATTTGGATCAAGTGTCAAGATATTGGGGGAGAAAAAACAGAATTCTAAACCGTTTTGCCACATAAACAGGGGAAAATGATGGTGGGGAAGATGCCATTCAGATCATCCTGTCTGTACTGTCTGAAAGAGAGTTATTGTAACCCTGATCACAGTCTCCAGCTCAGAGTCCAGAACCAGGTAGATTCCAACACCTTAGGTTCATATTCACATGTCTTTTTTTTAAACTGGCTGATCTGTCCTTTCAAATAGTGACTCCACCAACATTTGGGAAAACATCCCCCTTAATGACCAGGCCCTTCCCAATCTAATCAAGTGTTTCTCACTCTAGGGCTTGCAGAGAAATAGATTCCAGGCTGGTTATCGACAGAAAAAACTAAAGATGCTGGGATCCAAAGTAGACAAACAGGCATTCTGGAAGAACATAGCAAGCCAGGCAGCATCAGGCTGTTGGCCATACTGATAGGGGCTGAGGGTGGAGTTGGGGTTTAAGAAGGAGCAAGGTGGGGAGGGCACAGGCTTGGATCATGACCAGCCTCTCTAACAAACATTGTGGAGTCAGAAGGAACAGTCCTGCTTCAGGTTTCCGAGCTGTCCCATGGTCATCAGGAGTGAATCACTAAGACCCTGCTCTAGGACACAAACACTGATGGGGCCATTCCATAAATACGATGATACTTTTCATGCTCTTCCATTCCCTCATGGGGAAAGGAGGAAAGAACAAGAAATAGTCTGCTGTTGTCCAGTCAGGTAATGAAAAGACTGGACACTTTCTGATTGGCCATGGGAAGAGTGAGGAAGGACAAGCTGCATCACCAATGGCGTGAGTGAAGGAGTGCATTGTGGGAGTGGACTTATCAAGCAACCAATTGCTGAGGAGCAGAAGACTCAGACCATATGATGAAACCTGGAGGTGTGTGACTTCTGACCTTGTCCACCCCAGTCTAACACCGGCACCTCCACATCCAATGAGTACAAGATTCTGAAGGCGTTAAGTGGAATTGTTGTTCCAGGGAAATAGTTCAGGTGAAGGAGTCTCAGACAAGGGGAACTAATCAAAAGTTAGAGTCAAATGTCTTGAGTGAAATTGGGAAACAGTTAGTAGGCTAACAATTCTTACAGTATATATTAATGATATAGAAGATGGTATTAATAGTAACATTCACAAATTTGCTGATGATACAAAGCTGGGTGGCAGGGTAAAATGTGAGGAGGATGTTAGGAGATTACAGGGTAACCTGGACAGGTTAGGTGAGTGGATAGACACATGGCAGATGCAGTTTAATGTGGATAAATGTATGGTTATCCACTTTGGTGGCAAGAACAGGAAGGCAGATTACTACCTAAATGGAGTCAAGTTAGGTAAAAGGGCAGTACAAAGAGATCTGGGTGTTCTTGTACACCAGTCAATGAAGGCAAGCATGCAGGTACAGCAGGTAGTGAAGAAAGCTAATAGCATGCTGGTCTTCATAACAAGAGGGATTGAGTATAGAAGCAAAGAGGTTCTTCTGCAGCTGTACAGGGCCCTGGTGAGACTGCACCTGGAATATTGTGCGCAGTTCTGGTCTCTAAATTTGAGGAAAGACATTCTAGCTATTGAGGGAGTGCAGCGTAGGTTCACGAGGTAAATTCCTGGAATGGTGGGACTATCTTATGTTGAAAGATTGGAGCGACTGGGCTTGTATACCCTTGAGTTTAGAAGACTGAGAGGGGATCTGATTGAGATGTATAAGATTATTAAAGGATTGGACACTCTGGAGGCAGGAAACATGTTTCCGCTGATGGGTGAGTGCCGAACCAGAGGACACAGCTTAAAAATACGGGGTAGACCATTTAGGACAGAGATGAGGAGAAACTTCTTCACCCAGAGAGTGGTGGCTGTGTGGAATGCTCTGCCCCAGAGGGCAGTGGAGGCCCAGTCTCTGGATTCATTTAAGAAAGAGTTGGATGGAGCTCTCAAAGATAGTGGAATCAAGGAGATGAGGCAGGAACAGGATACTGTTTGAGGATGATCAGCCATGATCATAATGAATGGTGGTGCAGACTCGAAGGGCAGAATGGCCTATTCCTGCACCTACTGTCTATTGTTTATTGATTTGGAACTTTCTTTGGCAATCAATGTTCAATAAATAGTTAATTTCATGTTTGATATTAACAGATATTTAAAGGTATTGAGGGCACAGGTGGGGTGAAGGCAAGTCAGCCACAGTCTCAGTGAATGGGAGGAAGAGTCTTGAGAAGAGAAATGCCACCTGCAGTTTTTCAGGAATCCCCAGTGAGCCCTGATGCTGCATGCTCTGATCAGTTTCTACCCCAATGCACTCAGCAGGGGTTTGCCATGTAATCATCATTCTGAGTGGATCAAGAACAGGACCTGTTACCCCTCCCCCATCACTGACTCACCGCTCACTCTAATCCAAAACCTGCTCCTTCCAGGTCAATGATTCAGACAAGCAGCAAGTCTGAGCCTTTAGACAGACAGAGGGAATTGTTACATGAAGCTCAGACTGAATTTGCTCTGTGACTATTTCATTTCCAAATTTGGAACCACCAGTGAGAGTTTCAGAGATAATGGGAGTCTGTGTCCTGCCTGATACTGACTCCCATGTCTGGGGCATTACTGTGAAGAAGAACAGGGAGGGGTTTCACTGGGGTCGTGGGTCAGTATTTATTCATTAACCAACAACATTGAAACAGGGGATCTGGTGGTTATCACATTGCTGTTTGTGAGAGTTTGCTGTGCACAAGTTGGCTGCGCCACATCCCACACCACAACAGGGAATACACAGCAAACGTTTTATTATCCTTCACCTCGGGAACCAGAGTGTATCAATTGTTCAAAATCAAGAGGTCCACATAATCAATGTAAAACCACACTCTAAATAATAGAAACATAATGCAGAGGGTAGAAATATCACTGTAATACTTTATTTACAACATAATCCACTTACATAATAATGCAACTTTGCCTTAACTAAAACTTCCCTTCTCACTGGTACCATCGACTAACTAATCAGGGTAGATTGTAGCATTTGAGGAGAAATTGACTCAAAATTGAATCAACTGCTGACATTGCACGTGGCCATTCGATTGAACAACAAGTATATTTACATTGGGGTAAATAGATTAAAAACTATAATATATGGACAGAATAATACAGTAAACTTTAGTAAATTACAGATACGTAATTTTTGCGGTTTATCAGGAGTGCTAGTTCATAAGGTGCCAGTTAAAACAAACTTTGCTCTACCTTATAAATACTTCATTAACTGGAAGGTGAGTTGGAACATTCTGAGGTTGTTAAAG